>NC_053022.1:125534751-125673524 GCF_003073215.2 Triticum urartu
CAGTAAGAGGGAAGGAGAGGTTGAGGAAGATGGCTCCAGCAGCAGCACGACGGCGTGGTGGTGATGGAGCTGCAGTACTCCGTCAGGGCCAAGCGCCATGGAGGAGGAGGAGGTGTTGGAGAGGGAGAAGGAGGCAACCAAAGGCGTGTATGAAAAGCCCTCCTTCCCCACTATATATAGGAGGGCCAAGGGGGGGGCGCCGGCCCTAGGAGATCCAATCTCCTAGGGGGGGCGGCGGCCAAGGGAGGTTTCCCTCCCCCCCAAGGCACCTAGGAGGTGCCTTCCCCTCCTAGGACTCTTCCCCCTTGAAACCCTAGGCGCATGGGCCTCTTGGGGCTGGTGCCCTTGGCCCATGTAGGCCAAGGCGCACCCCCTACAGCTCATGTGGCCCCCCGGGACAGGTGGCCCCACCCGGTGGACCCCCGGGACCCTTCCGGTGGTCCCGGTACAATACCGATGACCCCGAAACTTGTCCCGATGGCCGAAACAGGACTTCCCATATATAAATCTTTACCTCCGGACCATTCCGGAACTCCTCGTGACATCCGGGATCTCATCCGGGACTCCGAACAACATTCAGGTTACTGCATATACATATCCCTACAACCCTAGCGTCACCGAACCTTAAGTGTGTAGACCCTACGGGTTCGGGAGACATGTAGACATGACGGAGACGACTCTCTGGTCAATAACCAACAGCGGGATCTGGATACCCATGTTGGCTCCCACATGCTCCACGATGATCTCATCGGATGAACCATGATGTCGAGGATTCAATCAACCCCGTATGCAATTCCCTTTGTCAATCGGTATGTTACTTGCCCGAGATTCGATCGTCGGTATCCCAATACCTCGTTCAATCTCGTTACCGGCAAGTCACTTTACTCGTACCGTAATGCATGATCCCGTGACCAGACACTTGGTCACTTTGAGCTCATTATGATGATGCATTACCGAGTGGGCCCAGTGATACCTCTCCGTCTCACGGAGTGACAAATCCCAGTCTTGATCCGTGTCAACCCAACAGACACTTTCGGAGATACCCGTAGTATACCTTTATAGTCACCCAGTTACGTTGTGACGTTTGGTACACCCAAAGCACTCCTACGTTATCCGGGAGTTACACGATCTCATGGTCTAAGGAAAGGATACTTGACATTGGAAAAACTCTAGCAAACGAACTACACGATCTTTATGCTATGTTTAGGATTGGGTCTTGTCCATCACATCATTCTCCTAATGATGTGATCCCGTTATCAATGACATCCAATGTCCATAGTCAGGAAATCATGACTATCTGTTGATCAACGAGCTAGTCAACTAGAGGCTTACTAGGGACATGTTGGTGTCTATTATTCACACATGTATTACGATTTCCGGATAATACAATTATAGCATGAATAAAGACAATTATCATGAACAAAGAAATATAATAATAATGCTTTTCTTATTGCCTCTAGGGCATATTTCCAACAGAAGGTAGTTCGAAGTCCAGGATGAGATCGGTGACATGACGAGGAGTCTCGAAATGGTCAAGACGTAAAGATCGATATATTGGACGACTATATTCGGACATTAGAAAGGTTCCGAGTGATTCGGGTATTTTTCGGAGTACTGGAGAGTTATGGGAATTCGCCGGGGAGTATATGGGCCTTATTGGGCTTTAAGGGAAAGAGAGAGAGGAGGCTGCGCCCCCCCCCCCCCCAAAGGCCTAGTCCGAATTTGACTACCGCCCCTCCTTCCTTCTCTTCTCTTCTCTTTTCCCTTTCTTTCTCTCCTACTCCTACTACATGGAAAGGGGGAATCCTACTCCCGGTGGGAGTAGGACTCCCTAGGGCGTGCCATAGGAGGGCCAGCCCTCCTCCTCCTCCACTCCTTTATATACGTGGCCAGGGGCACCCCATTGACACACAAGTTGATCATTAATCTTTTAGCCGTGTGCGGTGCCCCCCTCCATCATAATCCACCTCGGTCATATCGTAGTGGTGCTTAGGCGAAGCTCTGCGTCGGTAGCTTCATCAACACCGTCATCACGCCGTCGTGCTGACGGAACTCTCCCTCGAAGCTCTACTGGATCGTGAGTTCATGGGACGTCACCGAGCTAAACGTGTGCAGATCGCGGAGGTGTCGTGCGTTCGGTACTAGGATCGGTCGATCGTGAAGACGTACGACTACATCAACCGCGTTGTCATAACACTTCCGCTTACGGTCTACGAGGATACGTGGACAACACTCTCCCCTCTCGTTGCTATGCATCATCATGATCTTGCGTGTGTGCAGGATTTTTTTTTTTGAAATTACTGTGTTCCCCAACACCGGCATCCCCACCACGCTCCCCGCCATCGCGCAGCAGCGGCCTCCAAGTCGGACGTTGCGTCAAGGAAGAGCGGCTCTCGCTGCCACCCCGACGCGTCGTGAAGAAAGAGCGGATCTCGCCGCTGCCCCGCCACCTCGTCAAGGTGGAGCGCCGCTCGCCGCCACGTCGTCAAGGAGAAGCACCGCTCGCCGCTGCCCAAGGCGCACGGGCGCATTCTGCACTATCTTCGCGGCAGCTCCTCATCATCGTCATCCCGAAACGCCATGGCAGCATAGGAGTACGCCGACCGGGAGCAGCGCTGGCGGGATAGGCGCAACGCCGCACGTCGATCCCAGTTCGCGAACTCCGACGTCCCACCACCACACATCACAGCGGAGCCAGACCTGGCGTATGCCTGGGCCCTGGACCGCTCCATGACGACGTCGGAGACGGCCAAGCGGCGTCTCCGCCGCCTCAGCAAGAAGATGGCCAGGTACTGCGAGGAATGGTCCCTCACCGAGATCGCCGCCGCCGCCGCCAACGCCTCTAACGACCGCCGCTCTCTTCCCCAGCCCACGTCCTTGGTGGGCGCGGCCGCACTGTGCACGGCGCAGGAGGAGGCGGAGAGGATCATCCGTGAGTGTCAGGCGGCCGCCGGGAAGCCCTGCTGTGGCGCCACCACCTTCCGCTGCCCCAAGCCCGACGACAAGTCGGGTGACAATGACGAAGGAGTAGCCGTCCAGCCTGACATTGGCTACGAGGTCATCGTAAAGTATAAGATAATAGGGTTCTAGTTTTACATTTTTAATTCATCAGACGAAATTCACTAAAATATAAGACCCCTCAGCGGACGAAATTCACTGTAATTTCAATGACATCCGCCGTGTTTATATCAAAATTCACCGTGTTTGCACAAATTTCATTCGATTGGTTTGAGTTATTGTAAAAATGTATACAGCTAGCGTTGAATGTCGACCTCCCACATCCGTGCCTGCAGACTGCCCCCCCCCTCCCCCCCCCCCCCCCCCAAATTTCTAAATATAAGGCTTTTTAGAGATTTCAATAAAATATAAGTCTTTCTAGAGATTTCAATATAAACTACACACATATGTATATAGACATAGTTTAGAGTGTAGATTCTCATTTTGCTCCATATGTAATCCATATTGGAATGACGTAGTTCAGAGTGTAGATTCTCATTTTGCTCCGTATGTAATCCATATTGGAATGCAGTATCTAGAAAGACTTATATTTAGTAACGGAAGGAGTACATAATATAGCAAAATCACAGCACAAAACTTGTAGGAAAATTGACGCATTATATGACTCTTGTACCAGGTGCCTCACTTGCATAAAGTTACACAAAACCATGCTCCAGTAGCAAGCAGCTCGGGAGAACAGGGACTGCAGTCTTATTTTTCAAGAACGAACTGTAGGTGTATTTCTGAAGCATCACAACCTCTCCATCTTACATGTAGATACTACTGACTGACTGGTAGTGGAATTACAAGCTACGACACTTTCTGAACTCAATAGCGTGCTGGGCAAAAAGTAGAGATGGCTGTACACATTTCTCTCTCGGAAACTTGCG
Organism: Triticum urartu; assembly: GCF_003073215.2. Lineage (NCBI taxonomy): Eukaryota > Viridiplantae > Streptophyta > Magnoliopsida > Poales > Poaceae > Triticum > Triticum urartu. The sequence goes on from NC_053022.1 coordinate 125,538,639, forward strand.
GAAGAACCTCACTGAGCAAAGACATTTCTTCCTCTGAAGCGGTCTGTAGAAAAAGGAGCAAGGATTGTGCCTCACCGACCAGCTCTTGGTGCTGCAGGTAGAAGAGAGCAGTCAGATTTATCCAGTAATATTGAGTTGATCTACAACAAAAACAATAAGTTCCACTAGTCTGAAAAACAAGGTCAGAGGAGTTATGTGTACCTAGATTGACGACCTCAGAGCTTTTCATGAGACGAATGCGCTGACAGGTTTCCACAAACATTCTGCAGGTCAATAATAGCAGATCAGTACCATATTAGAGCCAACCTTTTACAGAATCATAATGAAGCCCGAAATCTAATAACAAGAACAAGCAACCAAATTCTTTTATATTTAGCACATGGTTATCTGATAGTGGTAAGATGCAGCAAAGTTCAACTTGTTAATTTCTTCTCAAACAGAAAGTTTGTTGAGCCCTCCTAATACAATAAGAGTACACTGTGGAAAATGAATTAAAGAGCGCACTCCTGTAAGTGAGGCACGGCTAATAGATACAAAAGTCTGGAGGAAAATGTGGCCAAAACTAGAGCTGGTAGGCACAATTCTCAGTTATTGTCCTGTTTCCCTAAGCATTCAATTCACATTACACATGAAACAGCACAGGATGGTAAGAAGATCCATTTCCACAAGAGACAATCAACACTTCTGTCTTCTGTGAGTTTGAAAGCAAGGAAAATGGCTTGCTGTCAGAAACAAATATCAGTGCTCCTACACTAGTTTCAACCCTAATCATGTCCGAGAAACTGAACAGCTGAATTCACGCATGTGAAATTAATTTATGAGCATCACTCGCCGCTAATCATTTTACATCTCTTTTAAGTTTTTCTGAGATTTCTGTTTAACTAGCAGGATCCACGACTCATACAAAATATACAGACTAAGAACAATTGGCATGGATCCTAAGTTAAACAGATAGTAGTGAAAACCAGGAGCAATCTCGTGATCCCTTGGTACAGTGTAAGAAATTTTCATGTTCAGCCCCCCGGTCCGAGTTCCTTATATATCACTACAGATCAACAACTCATTAAACCCAAATTAATCGTTTCTCAAGCAAAGATAAACTGAAACTAACAACGCACGATCACCAAACCATCCAGATTTCTGAACCTGAGATGCTATAGCACCTGATCAGTTAGCGATTCAACCCATGACCCTAATTAAGCAGTGTATATATGAACTTAAACAAAAGGACATAGCTGAGGAGCAACAGGAGATGCAGCGACATGCGGATTTAAACTGTAAAGTAGCACAAAAGGCCCAAAAAAATTCACCTCCAGGGGACGTCTCCGACGAGCATCCAGTCGCCGTCCTTGTCCTCGTACGTCGGCACATACTCCGTCCCGCTCACCGCGTCCACGAGCTTCATCTCCTCGTTCCCAAGCTTGCCTGCATCCACAGTCAAATCGTCAGAACCCACGAGCGAGCAACACGTAGCTAACACACAGACACAGGCATGGCATGTCGCGGCGGTGCACTCACGGACGGTGAGGTGGGAGATGAACTTGTCCTGGAGCGTGGCGAGGAGCTGGTCGTAGGAGGCAGAGCTTGTGTAGCCCGCGTAAGCCTTGAGGTCGACCTTGCGCAGGTAGGGCGCGCCGTCGACGGCCACCTTGACGAACTTGGTCTTGGACGAGGCCGCGGCCGCGAGGGCGTTCTTCCGGAACGACCGCACCGGTGGCCAGCCCACCACCTGCGCCCTGCACAGCGAGACCATGTCAGCTCAAAAAGCATGGGCGCCAAATTTCAGACGGAAGGAGCGAGAGAAGGCAAGGCACGCGCGCGTACTTGGGGGAAGGGGGAGAGTCGGAGGCGGCGGCGGTCGGGGAGGGGCAGTCGGGGTCGGAGGTGGAGGCGCGCTTGCGGTCGGGGTCGGAGCCGGGGAGGCGGAGGGTTAGGGCGGTGTCCTCGAAGTCGAGGCCCGAGGCGGCGGAGGACTCCGTGGAGCTCCGCTCCGTCTCCACCGACATGGCCGGCAGCTGCAGCCGCGCAAGAGGAGGAGGAGGAGTTGGTGCTGGTGCTGTTGTGGGTGCGGTGGGCTCGGTTTGTCGTCTGGCTCTCCGGTCGGTCACAGGCGGCGGCTCTGCGAGGTGGGGCGGAGAGGAGAGGAGGTTATAGGTGGGTGCGGTCTACCGGTCGTCGAGGGGGTTTAATTACGTGTCGGCCATTGGCGCTCTGACACTCGGAGCTCTGCTCGTGACCTTGGGTTTTACCCACAATTTTTCATCGCGATGCCAGTTCCAACTGATATTTGCATTCCAGTCCAAGACTTATCAACTTTGCTCCATCCCTCCGAGTCGCGGGGGTCCATAACGTAAATTCGCACCTCCTTGGATTTCTCCAAACGCAATCCCCATTCCCACGGGGATATTTTTATATTTTTTGTAATTGTAAATAAAAGAAACAGAGAAATCGGGTCATCATCGTCCTTGTCCATCCATCCAGCGGTGGGGGGTGGGGGTGGTGCAGCATTGACGTTCGTGGCGCCCGTTTTTCCATGCGTGGGCCCGGGCTGCCGGTTGGCCACCCTGCAGGTCCACTCGGCCCCGCCGCGCCGCCCGATCCCGATCCGACGGCCCGGTGCCCTCCATCACCGATCCGGCAAAGGCGTGTACCAGCGGCGAAAGCGTACGGGAGGGGGGACAAGGCGATAAAGCCGGGAGCACGTGGGTGTCGCCGGGCTGTCGGCGACGTGTCCCCCACCCGCCCGGTTTTACCTAATTAAATTCCAGCATCTTGCCTTTGCTTTCGCTTTCCATTCGGGCCTGCCGCTGCCGGAATCGAATCGGCTTCCCTCCCCTGCCCTCGCCCGCACGCTTTGCGCGAGAGCGACGCCGTCCACCCTCCGCCTCCAGCTAGTACCAACCTCGACTCCTCTCTTTCCTTTTCTCTTTTACCTGTGGGACCCACTGCTTTGGCCTTGTCTGTACTCCTGGTAGTTACCTTCGCCGATTTTACAGCGTGTCAGCGGTAAGATTTATCTATCTATATTGTTCATTGTTTTTGAGAGATAGCTCACCACTCAGTACTGCTGGAACTAATAGTACTTGCCAACAATCTACTCTCTCCTTTTGTCAAAACAAAAACGCTATATCTACTAAACTAGCTGGGCTCCATAGAAAACCGAACTTTGGAATGAAGTGACACGCATGTGATACCATCAAGCCATATTACAGGCCAAGGTGCATGCACGTAAAAGCCACCGGGAATGCCGTTTAGGCGCTCAAATGCAGTGCCCCGACATATTTGCACGCATCACATGCCGCACGACGGTGATCGGAGTACAAGGCCGAGAGCGGCTATCCTGTCGAAGCGCCTCCATCCAGTGCTGCAGTGCACCGTAAAAGAAAAGCAACGCCTTTTTTTCCTTTGCCTTCCTGCGTCTCTGGGGGCGAGTGGCGCTGGTCACCTTGTCCGCTAGGCGCCGCATGGCCGGCCGGCGCAGGGTGTGTGATCCGGGGGCCGGCCGAGTGGTGTTCCTTCAGCCAGGTTCCTGGCATTGCTTGTCTGCTTCCTCTCAAAGCCAACACAGCAAGGCAACAGCAAGACCACTCGAGTGGCCTCCTCCTGACACACAGCAAAAGCTCCGCCTTCGGCTAGCTATACTACTACCACTTTCACTTTATGTAGTACAGTACGAAATAAGATTGCCGGGAGTGGAAGGGAACACCACGGGATCACTCTATTTTGGCTCGACGATGAACGCAGGACGTGCATTTATCCCAACAATAATTCGTGTAAAATCTCGGCTGATTGAGCATTAGCAATTCCTTATTTAATCAATCAAAACGGCAGCTACGACGCATCAGCATAATCACTTTTAGCCCGGAGATGAGAAGAGGCTATCTGAACTGAACTCCGTTCGATTCAACGGCCGCAGCTAGCTGGACAAGGCCTGACGGGTCTCCGGGCTAGGTAGGCTTTCCGTTGTGCACGGAAGCGGCCTACACCACCACAACACGCCAACTTGTTGCCTACAGTTGTGTACGTATGACTTACACTGCCGCGCATCTGCATCGTCTGCGTCGGGCGGATCGGCTGCAGCAGCATAGCATGATGCCAAGATTTCCCGCGTGGGGAGGAAGGAAGGAAAGGAGACAAGTGCATGCAAGGCCGTCCACAGCTAGGGGATCCTGTCCTGTCTGGTTCAACCACGGCAACAACCCAAAGCCCAGCACACAAAGTGTGCAGACAGACGTGCATGCCGGATCTGCTCAAACCAAGGACTGTACACACCCTCTCTTCTTCTTGTGATAAAAAGTAAAGCACACCGTTTGAGATAAAAATAAACGGCGCTGTTAAAAATCAGTCGGCGAAGTCTCAGTCGACTGGTTAGCCATCCGATCTGTTTCTTGCTTGTAGATTCGCGCTGGTTCCTTTTGTGTCGTTTTTCGGCCTGTCTAAGGCGCAGACCGGCCCGTTTCTTTTTTTTACGTGGAAGCTTGTCCGCGGGCGAGCGTTTGTGGTTTTGTGGGCCGGGCAGTTTGTCTTGGGATGGGCTTCTTCCATTGTTTTTTTTTCTCGGGCCGCTAGGAGGGAAGGGGAGCCAGGGGAGCGGGCACCGGGGTAATTAAGAGGGGAAAGGGAAGAGGCTACACCGTGGTAAATATGAGGAGGGGAGCGGGCAGTCAAATGGTGGTGTTCTTCCTGGATGAACCTTCGCCTAGGGCAGCTATTTGTGTGATCCAAGTGGGCAACGGCTCTGAAGATGAACAACCTATGGAAGAGGGTGATCCCATTGAAGATTCAGATTCAGATGATGAGGATGGAGAAGCTTCAAGCGATGATGGCGAAGGCATTGTTCGCACCAGGGGGCTTTTGCTTAATGAGACAGAGGGTTTTCAGCTACAAGGGCTGCTGCCTCTTAGTGATGATTTCATCGGGTTTCCTTTCGTTCACCGCCTCACAAGGACAGACAATTGTTTGGGCATGATGGTATGTATCTCTTTTTTCCCTTTTTATTTTTTTTCTTCTGTATGGGTATGCTACAAGTATATATATCTGAACACATAATACAAATCTGATTCCTAGGGAAGAGAAGGGGTGGGGTAATATGATTTATGAATTGGAAATTGCATAAGTAAAAATATAAGATTTGTTTGCAGGAGTTTTTAGTATCTGCAAGTATGTTTGAACATGTATTCATGCTCAGTTTTTTTTTCAATACGCTTTTCAAGCAAAAAAATCTAAATTGTGTTTTAACCTTTTTTAAACGATTCGAAGATAGAAGGAAGTTGCATGGTTTTGATAAAACACTCACATACTTGTCTCTGTTTTTGTGTTTTTCCCATGATGCATAGAAAATACCCAAGAAAGTTGTTGTTGCCACGCCGTTTGAAGAACGCGGGGTTGTCGGTATTTGTGTGGATGGTGGGTGATTCAGAAAAATCAGAACTGCATGCCTTATAACTTGGTTGCAACTCGACTTCCATTTCTTGTTTGTACGGGGAGAGGCGCCAGGTGCATGTCCCACAATGGGCACGCAATTGCATGTCTTCTAGTTTGGTCGCAACTAGGGGGGGTCTTTGTTTTGTCAGAGGGGCTGGCGTCGAGAGGCATGGGGCCCAGTTGCATGTCCCACACTAGGCATGCAACTGCATGTCTTCTGTTTTGGTCGCAACTCGGGAGGGGAAGACCTTTGTCTTGTCAGAGGGAGCGACGTCGAGAGAGATGGGGCCTAGTTGCATGTCTGTGACGCCCCCGATTCAATCGTACACTAATCATACACGCAAACGTGTACGATCAAGATCAGGGACTCACGGGAAGATATCACAACACAACTGTACAAATAAAAAAAAGTCATACAAGCATCATATTACAAGCCAGGGGCCTCGGGGGCTCGAATACAAGAGCTCGATCATAGACGAGTCAGCGGAAGCAACAATATCTGAGTACAGACATAAGTTAAACAAGGTTGCCTTAAGAAGGCTAGCACAAACTGGGATACGGATCGAAAGAGGCGCAGGCCTCCTGCCTGGGATCCTCCTAACTACTCCTGGTCGTCGTCAGCGGGCATCACGTAGTAGTAGGCACCTCCGGTGTAGGGGTCGTCGTCGACGGTGGCGTCTGGCTCCTGGGCTCCAACATCTGGTTGCGACAACCAGGTAGAAGGGATAGAGGGAAAAGAAGGAGAAAGCAACCGTGAGTACTCATCCAAAGTACTCGCAAGCAAGAAGCTACACTACATATGCATGGGTATCAAATGGAGTAAGGGTATCATATGTGGACTGGACTGCAGAATGCTGGAATAAGAGGAGGATAGCTAGTCCTATCGAAGACTACGCTTCTGGCAGCCTCCGTCTTGCAGCATGTAGAAGAGAGTAGACTGAAGTCCTCCAAGTAGCATCGCATAGCATAATCCTAACCGATGATCCTCCCCTCGTCGCCCTGTGAGAGAGCGACCACCGGTTGTATCTGGCACTTGGAAGGGTGTGTTTTATTAAGTATCCGGTTCTAGTTGTCATAAGGTCAAGGTACAACTCCAAATCGTCCTGTTACCGAAGATCACGGCTATTCGAATAGATTAACTTCCCTGCAGGGGTGCACCACATACCCCAACACGCTCGATCCCATTTGGCCGGACACACTTTCCTGGGTCATGCCCGGCCTCGGAAGATCAACACGTCGCAGCCCCACCTAGGCACAACAGAGAGGTCAGCACGCCGGTCTAAACCTAAGCGCACAGGGGTCTGGGCCCATCGCCCTTAGCACACCTGCACGTTGCGTGGGCGGCCGGAAGCAGACCTAGCCTAGTGGCGTTCCGGTCCAATCCAGCGCGCGCCGCTCCGTCGCTGACGTCAAGAAGGCTTCGGCTGATACCACGACGCCGGGATACCCATAACTACTCCCACGTAGATGGTTAGTGCGTATAGACCAAATGGCCAGACTCAGATCAAATACCCAGATCTCGTTAAGCGTGTTAAGTATCCACGAACGCCGAACAGGGCCAGGCCCACCTCTCTCCTAGGTGGTCTGAACCTGCCCTGTCGCTCCGCCACAAAGTAACAGTCGGGGGCCGTCGGGAACCCAGGCCCACCTCTACCGGGATGGAGCCACCTGCCCCTTCAGCCCCCATGTCCGAACAGTATCACAGGTAATGTATCAAAGTAGAGTATATAGTATATGCCCGTGATCACCTCCCGAAGTGATCACGGCCCAGTAGTATAGCATGGCAGACGGACAAGAGTGTAGGGCCACTGATGGAACACTAGCATCCTATACTAAGCAGTAGGATAGCAGGTAAAGGCAGCAACAGTAGTAGCAAGGACAGGCTATGCGGCAGTATAGGATTAACTGTAAGCAGTAACATGCTACACTACGCTAATGCAAGCAGTATAGAGAAGAGTAGGCGATATCTGGTGATCAAAGGGGGGGCTTGCCTGGTTGCTCTGGCAAGAGAGAGGGGTCGTCAACACCGTAGTCGTACGGGGTAGCAGCGGCGTCGGTCTCGGTGTCTAGAGAGAGAAGAGGGGGAAGAAACAATAAATATAATGCAAGCATATGCATAGTGAAGCATGACATGACAAGTAACGATGCTAGGCGTGCCCTAACGTGGTAGTAGGTGATACCGGTGAAGGGGGATAACATCCGGGAAAGTATCCCCGGTGTTTCGCGTTTTCGGACAGAGGAGCCGGAGGGGGAAAGTTGCGAGTTCGATAGGTTAGAGGGGTGTGGCGGACGAACGGGTTGCGTATCCGGATTCGTCTCGTCGTTCTGAGCAACTTTCATGTTGAAAATATTTTAATCCGAGTTACGGATTAAAAGATATGATTTTCTAAAGATTTTATTAATTTCTGAAATTTAATTAATTAATTAAATTAATTCGAAAATAAATTAATGAATCAGCACGATGTCATGCTGACGTCAGCAGTCAACAGAGTTGACTGGGTCAAACTGACATGTGGGTCCAGTGGGACCCACCTGTCATACACTGTTTAGGTTAATTAGGTCTTAGTTAAACTAATTACTGTTTAATTAAGTATAATTAATTAACTTAATTATTTCCTTAATTAAATATTTAATTAATTAATTAATTTTATTATTATATTTTTTTTAATTTCTTTTTTTTTAAACGTTCTGGGGCTGGGGCCCCCATGTCAGTGGCTCAGCGAGAGCCTTAGCGGGCGTTCGGGTAACGGGCGCACGCCCAGGTGCAGGCTGACCCGGGAGGGCACCGGAACAGGGGGGGGGGGGCGGTGGCCACGGCGTGGCCACGACCGAAGCGGGGCGAGGCCGCGGTGGTGCCTGCAGTAGCCGGAGGCGGCGCTCGGCCGCGACCCAGCAGGAGCTGCGGCAGTGGCCGCGGGGAGGCTAGGCCGGAGCCACAGGGGGAGGCGAGCGGTGACCAAAAGTGGCGCAGAGGGGCGAGGCCACCGTGGCGACGGGGCGTTGCGGCCCGCCTGGTCCCTGGCACCGGCTGGGGCGGAGGAGGGCGCCGGCCAGGGCAAGGGACAGAGGAGGCGCGGCCGTGGCCGCGAACGGGCGAGGACTGGAGGGCGCAAGTCGGTGCGGTGCGGCCCGGTGCGAGGCACCGCGGCGAGCAGAAGTGGGGGGCGCGGGGTGCGGCCAGCGCGAGCGCGCGTGTCGCGCTGGATGCGGCCGGCGCGTGCGGTGGAGGGCAAGGCAGGGCTTGGTCGACGCGGGGCACGCCTGGCCAAACGCAGCACGGGTGAGGCGAGCGCCGGCGAGAGGGGACGGGGAGGAGGACCGGGGTCCTCACCAGCGTTGCTGAGCAGGGGGGCGGCGAGGCTCGGTGGAGCCTTTGGGAAGGAACGACGGGGACGAGCGGCGGAGCGGGAGGCAGTCCGGCGGGGGAGCGTGCCGGCGCGGCCCAGGCGGCGTGGGGGCGGCGCAGTCGTCGCCGCAGGGTCCGTTCCCCCGATCCGATCTGGATCGGGGAGGAGGGGGGGAGAGCGAGGGGGGGCGCGAGTGGGTGGCGGTTCCCGGCGCCGGCGGGCGGCGGCCTCAGGGGTGCGGCGGCTCGGGTGCCCGCACCACCGAGTGTGCGTGCGTGCGTGTGTGTGGCGGCGGAGTGGGAGGATGAGGGAGACGTGGGGAGAGGAAGTGGGGATCGTGGGATGGGTTAGGTCACGGTGGGAGGGATAGTAGGAGGGGAGGTGGGCCGGCCTGGTGGGGTGGCCGGCTGGGCCGGTTGGGTTGGCCCAGTTGGGCCACGGCCCAGGGAGGGGGTTTCTCTTCCTTTTTTTTTGTATTGTTTTCTGTTTTCTTTTTATTTATTTTCTTTTCTGTTTTTATTTATTTATAAACACTTAGGCATTTTATAAAATTGTGAACCTTACACCATAATTATCTTTGTAATATTTGGCAACCACCGAACATTTTTGTTTTAATTTTTGAAAACTTTTATTGTTTTCTTTTATTTAAATTTTGAACTTGTTTCGGTTCTGAACTATCGAGAGTTTACCACAGTAACCGTGGTGACGTGGCATCATTAGCGGGGAATCACTGTAGCTTAATTATCCGGGCGTTACAAACTCCTCCACTACAAGAAATCTCGTCCCGAGATTTTAGGAGGTAGAAGGAAACAGTGCGGGGTATTCATCACGCAGGCGATCCTCGCGTTCCCAGGTGGCTTCGTCTTCAGAGTGATTCGACCACTGGACCTTGAGGAACTTGATCGCCTTCTGGCGTGTGCGGCGTTCAGCTTGGTCAAGGATGCGGACCGGATGCTCTTTATAGGAGAGGTCCTGTTGCAATTCGAGCACTTCATGATCCACCGCTCGGATTGGATCCTTGAAGCAACGGCGGAGTTGTGACACGTGGAACACATCGTGAACCTGAGAAAGGTTCGGTGGAAGCTCCAGTTGATATGCCACCTTTCCACGCCTTTCGAGAATAGTGAAGGGACCGATATAGCGAGGAGCTAGCTTGCCCTTGATCCCGAAGCGGTGAGCACCCTTCATTGGTGTAACTCGAAGATAAGCCTTTTCGCCAAGTTGATAGACCATGTCTTGGTGATGACGGTCATACTGACTTTTCTGACGTGACTGAGCAGTCTTGAGATTCTCGCGAATAATGCGAACTTGTTCTTCGGCCTGTTGTATAATATCCGGACCAAAGAGTGGACGTTCCCCAGTTTCTGACCAGTTCAGAGGGGTTCGACACTTTCGTCCATATAGCACTTCGAAGGGGGACATCTTTAGACTAGCTTGATAGCTATTATTATAAGAGAACTCGGCATATGGAAGAGATTCCTCCCATTTCTTGCCGAATGAGATTACACAAGCTCGTAGCATGTCTTCGAGAACTTGGTTGACACGTTCAACTTGCCCTTGTGACTGAGGATGGAACGCAGTACTGAACGACAGATGAGTCCCCATAGCTTCTTGGAAACTCGCCCAAAACCTTGAAGTGAATAAGCTGCCACGGTCTGAACTGATAACCAGTGGGATACCGTGAAGTGAAACAATTCTGGCCATATAGAGAGTAGCAAGCTGACTAGCAGTGATTGTCTCTTTGACCGCCAGGAAATGGGCAACTTTGGAAAGCCGGTCAATGACGACAAGAATAGCATCATTACCTTTCTGCGATTTGGGAAAACCAGTGACGAAGTCCATCTCAACATGGTCCCATTTCCATTCAGGAATAGAGATAGGTTGCAGAGTTCCAGCAGGCCTTTGATGCTCTGCTTTGATTCGGCGACAAATGTCACACTCAGCAACATAACGAGCAATGTCCTGCTTCATATTAGACCACCAGAATCTTTGACGAATATCCTGATACATCTTTGTACTACCAGGATGGATGGACAGAGGCGTATCATGAGCTTCTTGCATAACCCTTTTAGTCTTATCCAGGTTTTTCTTCGAACATGGTACCACTAAGCGGCCTTTGAAATACAAGGCGCCATCGTCGGCGATCGTGAAGAATGAGGGCTTTCCCCTTTTGAGGTCGCGCTTAATCTTGAGGACTTCATCGTCACATTTCTGTATCCATTTGATGGTGTCCACAAGATCTGGTTTCGCAACCAGGGTATTGAGAGAACCCTTGGATACAACATGGAGGTTCCGTTTGGGAAAACCTTCGGGAGGGGGAGCGAGTGATCCCGGAGGAACAATATGAAGGTTCAGCCCTCTAAATTCTTCGACAAGCGAGGGCTGAACTTTGTGGACCTGGAGGTGGTTGCAGTAAGACTTGCGGCTCAAGGCATCAGCCATCACATTAGCCTTGCCGGGGGTATATGATATATCCACGTCAAAGTCTGCAACAGTCTCCATCCATCTTTGCTGGCGTAGGTTCAAATCTGGCTGAGTAAACAGATACTTCAGACTTTGATGGTCGGTGAAGATCTCGCAACGATTACCGAGAAGGTAATGTCGCCACTGCTTCAGTGCATGAATGACAGCAGCAAGCTCGAGGTCGTGAACTGGGTAGTTTTCTTCATGAGGGCGCAGTTGACGAGAGGCATAAGCAATCACTCTGCGCTCCTGCATTAGGACACAGCCTAATCCTTGGCGGGAAGCGTCGCAGTAAATGACGAAGTCCTTCTTAGTATCAGGTGGAGCAAGTACGGGGGCAGAAGTCAACTTGTCTTTGAGCGCCTGGAAACTTTCCTGACACTTGTCCGTCCAGTCGAACTTGACACCCTTATGCAACAAATTAGTCAGAGGCCTGGCAATCTTGGAGAAGTTCTCGACGAATCGACGGCAATAGCTGGCGAGGCCGAGAAAACTTCGGACTTGCTTCACATTCTTCGGAGGAGTCCAATCGAGAATAGCCTGAACTCGTTCAGGGTTGACGGCAATACCATCTTTGGAGATGACATGCCCAAGATAGGTTACTTCGGGAAGCCAGAATTCACACTTGGAATACTTAGCATACAGCTGATGTTCTCGAAGCTTCTCTAGCACAAGACGCAGATGTCCAGCATGTTCTTCCTCGTTCTTGGAAAATACAAGGATATCGTCCAAATAAACCACGACGAACTTGTCGAGGTAATCCATGAATATATAATTCATCAGACGAGAGAAGGTGGCGGGAGCATTCGTTAAGCCGAATGACATGACGGTGTACTCGTATGATCCATACCGAGTCATGAAGGCAGTTTTTGGGATGTCCTCTTCACGAACACGGATCTGGTGGTAACCCAACCTCAAGTCGAGTTTGGAGAACACTGATGAGCCAGCCAGTTGATCATAAAGATCATTGATCCGAGGAAGAGGATATTTATTCTGAATGGTAGCTTGGTTTATAGGACGGTAGTCTTGGACTAATCGGTTTGTCCCATCCTTCTTCTTAACAAAGAGAGAAGGTGCTCCCCAAGGAGAGCAACTTGGGCGAATGAAACCTTTGACAAGAGATTTGTCGATTTCCTCCTTAAGCTCAAGGAGTTCATGCGGCGGCATCTTGTAGGGTCGTTTAGCTATAGGGGTAGTGCCGGGTTTCAAGTCGATGATGAATTCGACAGCTCTAGCAGGGGGAATCCCTGGAAGTTCTTCTGGGAATACATCTTGGAATTCACGAACGATGAGAACGTTTTCAATGCCCTCGAGTGGTGCAGCGTTCAACGCATTCAAGGCATAAAGTCGTGCCTCGGCGTTCTGAACTAGACGAGCTTGATAAGCTATTATTTCATCAGAAGGGTGTAGCAAATGGACGACCTTAGTGGCGCAAACTATAGAAGCAGTATGCGCTTTTAACCAATTCATTCCCAGAATGAGATCAATGCTACAGGACTTCAGTACGATGGGAGAGACAAGGAATTCCAGTCCTTCGATTTCTACAGGGACGTCGTTGCAAATCATGGAGGTTCGACATTGGCCCGCAGGGGTGTGTACTAATAGTGAAGCATCCATGTTCTCACATTTAATGTCGTGCAAGCATGCAAAACCTTCTGACATGAATGAATGCGATGCACCTGTATCAAATAAAACGGATGCTGGTACTGAATTTACGAGGAGGGTACCCATCACAGTAGCAGGCTGGTCTTGAGCTTCGCTCAGATCAACGTGGTTGGCATGAACACGACCATAAGACTTGGCATTGTTGCTGCGGAGCTGGTTGCTTCCATGGCCAGTTGCTGGAAGGGCCAGTTGATTCGGGTTCTGGTTGCATTCCCTAGCACGATGCCCTGGTTGCCCACACCTGAAGCACAATCCATTATTGGGAGTGGGAACAGGAGCTTGTGGTGGTGGAGCTGGGAGTCTTGGCCGCCTAGTCGGAGGAGTAGGCAGACGAGGTGCAGCGTAGGTCTGCCTTGGGGTAGGTGCATCCGGCTGGTACAAGCTATTGGGAATCCATATCTTGCGCTTCTGCGAGGACGGGCCCGAAGATGAGCCCGTGTCACGGTTGCGCCTGTGAGAGCTCTGGTATTCCTGCAGACCAGTTTCGACATTGATGGCTTTGTTCACCAGAGTGGCGAAATCAGCAAAATCATGCACTAGAAGTGCGAGTTTGATGTCAGCTTGAAGGCCATCCCGGAACTTCTCCTGTCTGCGTGCATCAGTTGCAATGTCCTCTTCAGCATAGCGGGACAAGTCCAGAAACTCCCGCTGATAAGCTTCCACAGTCTTGTTGCCTTGGGTGAGGTTGCGGAACTCACGCTTCTTCCGGTCCATAACTCCCTGAGGAATGAAGCGAGCACGGAAGGCAGCTTGGAAGTCTGGCCAGGTGATGATTGTTCCAGCTGGCAGTGTACGCCTGTGGCTGTCCCACCATTGAGCTGCGGGTCCCTTCAGGAAGAAGGAAGCAAAGGTGACATAGCTGGCAGGGGCTACATTCAGCAGACTCCATCTCATAGGTGATGTCACGGAGCCAGTCATCAGCATCCAGAGGCTAAGTTGAGCTGCGGTACACAATTGGGTTCAGGCGCATGAAATCCTGCAGAGTTACTGGGGTTGGCTGCTGGTTCATATTGGGCGAGGAAACTGAGCCATAATATTCTCCATGAACTGGCGATTCATCTCAAGCTGTTGGATCATACCAGCCATGTACTCAGGCGGTGGTGGGATGTTGCCACCATGACCACGACCATCTGGTCTAACCATCCTGCTAATATATAACAGGGGTAGTTCAGCATTGAGAAATTGCGAGGACAAGAATCATTCATGATGAAACATGCATAATGAAAGGAACACTATAGATATTACATAGTAGTTGGCACATCTTACAAAAGTGATCATGCATAGAGTTCGGTACACAGACTAAGAACATCATAGGCGGCACGCAGGGTCGCGGCGAAGGCATCTAACACTAACAAGCAAGCCTACATCAGTCCCAGGACGAACTGTGGAGGTAGGTGTAGCCTGACAGCTGGTAGTGACGCGAAGGGAAGATCTCCACGCGAGTAGCCTGGGGTCCATAAATACTCTGGTGCGGAACCCGATGCACGGGTGGTAGGATAGGACCAAGCGCGGGAGAGTAGCCTCCCACATCTGGCCAGCCGACACCCTGGGGCATCACGGTCCTGGCAGGGTAGATCGCAGAACGCGACAAATCACCAGATCGGATAGAGGGGTGCAACAGTGTCAGAGCACGATACAGGTGCTGATGGGTGGTGTACAACTCGTGGCGAAGAGCTCGGTTAGCTCTATCTAGCCCATCAGCATGCAGAACCAGGTTCTGATGGTAGAAGGGCTCGAGTGACAGTGGAGTAGGTAGCAGTGTAGTATCCCTCCGCACCAACATCGGATGCGATAGCAATGTGCCTGAAGGGGGAGGTGTCCAACTCCTGATACTCTCCACGAAGACGTGTCAGAGCAGCATAAGCAGCATCGTGGACCACCATGTCGATAGTCATTCCAACACCATGAGCAGTGTGCAACACGGTAGTGGAGTCATACTCCCGAGAGTAGAGGTGGACGATGGCACGGTACTGCTCCTGGTTGAAGTCCTGGTACTCCTCATAGACGGTGTACTCAGGGTGCCAGCGATAACCCAGATAGGTCATCATCTCAACCAACACAGCAGGTGATCCTGAGGCACCAATGGCCGTCGTGTGGTGCACGACCTGTCTCGTGGGTTCCATCTGAAAACAAAGATGTTTTCACATGAGTCAAATGACAATGTGGATAATGTTCAAATACTTCTCTAAAGAACAACTAGGGCTTATCCAACTTTGGGGTGAACGTGGTCACGGGATCCTAATGTTAGAGTTAGTAAAATCGTTTAACCCGAGTAGGAGAGAGTTCAGAGTCCCAGAGTAAGGATCGAGGAGTAAAAGATCCTAATACCACCCATATGGCGACGTGGGCCTGTAAGGCACACAGCCATGTTAGTAAAAGTTTTAGTAATGTCTAGACTCGACTTCGGCCAAGGAGTGGGGAAGGGGGATTCCTACAGGCAGTCGGCTCTGATACCAACTTGTGACGCCCCCGATTCAATCGTACACTAATCATACATGCAAATGTGTACGATCAAGATCAGGGACTCACGGGAAGATATCACAACACAACTCTACAAATAAAATAAGTCATACAAGCATCATATTACAAGCCAGGGGCCTCAAGGGCTTGAAATACGAGAGCTCGATCATAGACGAGTCAGCGGAAGCAACAATATCTGAGTACATACATAAGTTAAACAAGTTTGCCTTAAGAAGGCTAGCACAAACTGAGATATAGATCGAAAGAGGCGCATGCCTCCTGCCTGGGATCCTCCTAAACTACTCCTGGTCGCCGTCAGCGGGCTGCACGTAGTAGTAGGCACCTCCCGAGTAGTAGTAGTCGTCATCGACTGTGGCGTCTGGCTCCTGGACTCCATCGTCTGGTCGCAGCAATCGGGTATAGAAAGGGAGAAAGGAGGGAGCAAAGCAACCGTGAGTACTCATCCAAAGTACTCGCAAGCAAGGAGCTACACTACATATGTATGCATTGGTATCAAATGGAATAAGGGTATCATATGTGGACTGAACTTCAGAATGACGGAATAAGAGGGGGATAGCTAGTCCTATCGAAGACTACGCTTCTGGTAACCTCCATCTTGCAGCAGGAGAAGAGAGTAGATGGTAAGTTCACCAAGTAGCATCGTGTAGCATAAACCTAACCGATGATCCTCCCTCGTCGCCCTGTGAGAGAGCGACCACCGTTGTATCTGGCACTTGGATGTTGGGGAATGTAGAATAAATTCTAGTTGTCATACGGTCACCAGGTATCTATTATGGATCATCTAGAATGAGGGAGCGAGTGGATCGAAAAACAATGCGGCACTCCTTGAAAAATATACCCGGGTGCCTGTCACCGCGAAGTCCCGCCACTGGTCGTCCCAACCGATCACCTTCGACCATCGTGATTATGCATCAAGTACCCGGCATGCAGGATGGGCTGCCCTGGTATTAGACCCAGTAATTGGCGGATACCACTTCACACAAGTCTTGATGGATGGCTGCAGTAGCCTAAATCTAATATATCAAGATACAATCCGCGGGATGGGGTTAGACCCAACACAAATTCGCCATAGCAATACTACCTTTAAAGGAGTAACGCCAGGCCCAGGGGCTCATTGTACGGGCTCCCTCCTACTACAAGTTATATTCGGCTCCCCCGATAACTTCCGTCATGAGCATTTAACTTTCCACGTCGCTCCGTTTAAAAGTGGCTATCAAGCACTACTCGGACGCGAAGCTTTCGCTCGCTTTAATGCAATACCACACTATGCCTCCCTAACACTCAAGATGCCCGGTCCTCGTGGCATCATTTCAGTGCACGGAAGTATCAAGCGATCTCTGCGCGCCAAAGAGAGTGAGGCTGCCTTGGCAGCCGCACAATAAAGGCGCCCGGACCAGCAAAAGCATCCAATAGGTCATCAAGACCTCAGTCACAACTAATCAAGTCTGGTGCCTCTACTCATATCGAATAAACGGTCACACCCCTATCTTTCAAAAGTACAAGGGACTCAACGCACGCAGACGAGTGGCGATTTCTTCTTATCTTGAATTATACATGGTTTCTTTAGAAAACTATCCTTTTGTACGACAACCTTTTCACCTAAATTCCTCTCTTTTACAGATGATCATCGTGCTACACCCGTCCAGGATACGGCACAACGGAGACACAGGCGCAGACGTGCAGCAGGGACCCGACCCAAGGATTCTTTTTAGATTAAGACCCTGCGTAAACCTTTTTTACTGTCTCTTGTTGATACATATCCACTGTTGAGTAGGATGCTGACGTCTTGGCATGTGGCCACGCCAGAACAATGCACGTACCTGGACACAAGGGGCTTCTTACAAAGGCCATTCTTCAGGCCCGGTTAAACCACAAAGACCGAATACCTTAGGGAGTGTTCGGTGTCGCGAGTTTGGCTCTATATGCATCAGCTCCGAATCATTGTCTTTGGTCAAATGTTGGGTTTGCCCGGCTCCTGCGTTTTGGTACCTTACGTTCCGCTTTACCGGCTAAGATAGCACCAGGAGAACTACTGCGATTGTGCCCTGGTTCATCCGGACGAGCACCTCAGTAGAGAAAGCCGAAAACTAACTGTCATGATCTAGCGTGAGACTGGTCAACCACTCAACGACTCATGGGAATGTTAGAATTCCTCCGCCTTAATGAAGGGCCACTTTCCGGCCAGGCATATACGCACCCCGGGATCGGGAGAGTGCGGAACCACCAAGGGCTATCTAGTAGCCCCACTATCAAACTCCTATGGCTAAGTGAAAGTGTTAAAGCATTATAGTCTGGTAGCCTCGCTCGCTCCGCTATCACCTCCTTAATAGGACCAAGACGTTGGGTTAAGTGTGAACGCGTGTTTCTGCAAACACCTCCGCATTATATGCGTGGGGGTTGAAGCCGACGACTGCAATCTTTCAGGTTATACTCATGTATACATAAACGGCCGCCCAGGAGGCATCACATTACTTTCAGGCAAAAGTATAAAAGTAGCCTCATAAAAATTTATAAAAGCATTTCGCTTACAATGAGATTACATGTCACTCAAACATAATATTTTTTGAGCACTGGGTCTCTATCAAATGAGCACCCTCAAGTACTTCCTCAAAGTAGTGCTCAGCAGCCCTTCGGCCTATGGACGAATCCTGCGCTGCAACAGTGGTAGCATCCATCTCTGCCCAGTATGCTTTAGCACGGGCAAAGGCCATCCGTGCGCCTTCTATGCACGCCGACCTCTTCATCGCATTTATGCGCGGCACCACATCAAGGACCTGCTGCACCAAGCTGAAATAGCTGCTCGGTTTTAACCTTCCAGGCCATAGCTGATCCACAACAGACCTCATGGAGAGTCCGTACAACCTATTCAGTTCGGCCCATTCGGCTAATTGGTCCGTCAACGAAAGCGGACGCTCGGGAGAAAGGAATTGCTTCCAAAATAGCTGGTCTACTTCGCGGTCCGTATGACTCTGGAAGTACTTGGCCGCATCGGCAGCACTCGCCGCCAAATCCATATACGCATCCTCCGAACTCCACAGCCGATCCAGAGGGGCATACCGTGGATCTCCGTACTTCCTCTGCAGCATAAAGGACTTCCCGGCTACAATATCCCCGGCTTCCCGCAGCTCCTCCTTCTTCGCCCTCATAGCAGAGCAGAGGTCTTTTCCCGTTATAGCAGCCTTCTCAAGGTCCGATGCCTTCGCCTGGTTTTCCTTTTCATGAGCCCGGCAACGGTCTACGGCGGCTTTTAATTCTACGGCCATATTGGCCATCTTCTTCTGGCTCTCGCCATGTGCAGCCTTCTCGGCTCGCAACTCTTCGGCCGCCTTCAAAGCAGCCGCATTACCCAATCTTGCTTGTTCCTTGGCTCGGGCAAGTTCCGCCTGCAAGGCTTCAACAGTGGCAGATCTGCGGTCATAACATGTTAAAAACACTGGCATCATACTCTTCCTATTTGGCGTTTACCAGACAAGGATACTTACCCTGCGCCTCGTCAAGCCTTCTGTTAACAAGTTTGATGTCGGCATCTGCCGCATCCAACCGCCGTTCTAAACGGGCAAAATGGCTCGTCCGGCTGGCCACCGGAGCTTCCATCTCCTGCACATAAAGGCAGTATGGTTATTACCTGGGAATATGATCCTCCGTTTGTCATCGTTTATGACGACAACCAGAGTCTCAGGGGCTACTATATACACAGGGCACACCTAGCATGTGCATGACTATTACACATTCCTTTTTCACGTACCTCAAAGCCTGTCAGTAGACTCATAAAATCTTCATGCAATCCGCTTTTGGCGGACGATATCCTCTCCATCACCATATTCATCAGCACGCGGTGATCGTCTGAGATGGCTGCTCGCCCCACCAACTCCCTCAGAACGTCCGATCGCACACTAGACGGCGCCGGACTCTTTTGTCTACTCTCTTTGGGAGCCGGACACGGGGAGCCTCGGGGATCAATAGGATTACCTTCTGGCCTCTCCGAACTCGGAGAGGCCCTCCGCGACGACACTTCAGGGTCGCCCGCTTCCGGAGCGGAGGAGTCCGGAGGAGGGGTCTCACTCTCCATCATCTCTGGAAGAAGATCCCCCGAAGACGAGCTCATTTGAGAGGGGCTAAGGCCCGAACTGCACAAAAATATGCGGTGGTTATTTTCTCAGAAGAAAGGGATGGTATATCTGTACTATTAAAGTTTTCGGGTCACTTACGACTCCCGGGAGAATTGATCCCCCCGCGGACTTTGTGCGGCAGCAGCGCCCCCCAAGGTAGGGCCCCCGGCAGAAGATTTCTTCTCCCTTTTGGAAGCTTCGGCTTCCGAATTCCCGGGCGTGGTCCTTTTCCTTTTCCGGTTGTCTTCCTTCACGGAGACGCTCGCTCCCTCGGTTAGAATAGGCAGCGTTGGGGGCCCGCGTCCTCCCGCATTATCCTCCACAGTGTCTTCCTTCAAGGGATCCAGGCAAGGTGCGGCCTGGAGCATCTTTTCCAATACCGGATTCTCCAAACCCTCTGGGAGGGGGGCCGAACACCGAATCAACTTTGCCTTTGTTAACCAGCCCTGGTCGAAAAGGCAAACTCTCATAAATAACTTCGTAACGAAGGAGAGATAATATGTTCGGCCGGAAGATTCCTTACCTGTTCGGCGGCGCGGTTACTATTCAGGCCCACGTCCTCGGTGATTTTCGGACACTCTACTTGAGGTCCGAAGAATGACTTATACATATCCTCGTGCGTCAGGCTGAGAAAATTTTGGATGGCACGCGGACCCTTGGGATTGAACTCCCACAAGAGAAGGGGCCGACGTTTGCAAGGCCGGACTTGACAGACCAGCATAACTTGTATTACCACGACCAAACTGAGATCTTCATCGAAGAGATCTCGAATGCGGCTTTGTAATAAAGGCACGTCCTTGGCTGGACCCCAGCTCAGTCCTCTGCTGAACCATGACATCAGTTATGGCAGAGGGCCCGAGCGAAAAATGGTGGCGGCCGCCCACTTGGCGCTTCTAGGAGTCGTGATGTAGAACCACTCCTGTTGCCACAATGCAGACACCTCTGGGATGGAACCTTTGGGCCACGGAGCTCCTGCCATATTGCGTATTGAGGCGCCTCCACACTCTGCATGTTGCCCCTCGATCATCTTCGGCTTTACTTCAAAGGTCTTGAGCCATAAACCAAAGTGGGGGGTAACCCGGAGGAAGGCCTCACATACGACAACAAAAGTCGTGATATGCAGGAAGGAGTCCGGAGCTAGATCATGGAAGTCTAGCCCATAATAAAACATCAAGCCCCTGACGAAAGGATCCAGTGCAAAACCTAGACCTCGGAGGAAGTGGGGGACGAACACGACGCACTCGTTGGGTTTGGGAGAGGGGACGGCCTGCCCCCGGGGAGGCAGCCGATGCGATATTTCGGCGGTCGGATACCTGGCCTCTCTCAACTTTTTGATGTCCTCTTCCGAGACGGAGGAGGGCATCCATCGGCCTTGAAGGCTGGATCCGGACATGATTGAGGGTTCGGAGCACCTGACCTGAGCTTCGGGCATTTGAGCTTGAGGTGGGGGAAGGATTCGATTGAGCACAGGCGGGAAAAGTAGAAGCTTTGCCCCTTTATAAAGAAGGGTGGATATCAAGCGTCCTCCCCGTGTCCGTTTGGACTTGCCTATGATCTAGGAGTCCTAGAAGCGGTTGGGTTACCCACACCCGTGTTGATGAGAATCCCGTAATAAGGGGACACGATCTCTGCTTTAACAAGACGTGCCAAGGAAACCACCTCGCATGACACGCTGAGGTGGGTAATTGAACGACTCGGATAAAGGCTTGGCTGTGGCGTGTTGCACCATGGAATACGTCAGCAGATTAGATTTGTGGTAATATTATTATTCTCTCTATGGCAATATGTGGAAACTTATTTTACAGAGCCGGACACTATCTTTGTGTTCAAAATCTTCTATGAAGTACTTGGAGGAGGAACCCGCCTTGCAATGCCGAAGACAATTTGCGCGCCGGACCCGTCGTCATTGAAGCCTAGTTCAGGGGCTACTGAGGGAGTCCTAGATTAGGGGGTGTTCGGATAGCCGAACTATACCTTCTGTCGGACTCCGGGCTATGAAGATACAAGATTGAAGACTCCGTCCCGCATCCGGAAGGGACTTTCCTTGGCGTGGAAGGCAAGCTTGAAGATACGGATGATCAGATCTCCTACCATTGTAACCGACTCTATGTAACCCTAACCCTCTCCGGTGTCTATATAAACCGGAGGGTTTTAGTCCGTAGAACAACATACGCATCAACAATCATACCATAGGCTAGCTTCTAGGGTTTAGCCTCTCTGATCTCATGGTAGATCAACTCTTGTAATACCCATACCATCAATATTAATCAAGCAGGACGTAGCGTTTTACCTCCATCGAGAGGGCCCGAACCTAGGTAAAACTTCGTGTCCCCTGCCTCCTGTTACCATCTGGCCTAGACGCACAGTTCGAGACCCCCTACCCGAGATCCGCCGGTTTTGACACCGATAATGACCGTGAAGGGCTTGACAACCCCTTTATCGCGTTGGTTGCGAGGTTCTTATTTGTTTGTGTAGGTGCGTGGGACTTGAGCGTGATCTCCTACTGGATTGATACCTTGGTTCTCAAAAACTGAGGGAAATACTTACGCTACTTTGCTGCATCACCCTTTCCTCTTCATGGGAAAACCAACACAATGCTCAAGAGGTAGCATTGCTCCGACGTTGTTCGTGTTCCACGTAGATGCAATATAAGGGGGTGACTTAGCTTAATACGCTCGGGGTAGTTTCCTGTCTCGGGAGGGCGCGCCTCCTGGAATCTAGTGAGGCCTCCTTGTTGCCGACTCGGGAGCCGCTGACCTCGGGAGGCATCGCAAAGCTGCAGAGTTTGTTATTTCATCTATTGGGTGCCTTACTCCTCCTTATGCGAGCCCTCAGGCATGGGCTAATCATGGCTTAGCGCACCGCGTCGCTGTACCTGTGGGGCACGGACTTAGGAGGGTGTTCCAATCACGAGCTCAATCGAGGGCACCTCGTGGAGATCAAGGGAGTCAAAGCTCTGGGGCTACATGGCTTTGGCGAGGTGTGTCCATAGTTTAGGCTAGCCCAGCACACGCACACACCTGCCTAGCCCCCCGCGCGGGGTGCACGAGGGAGAGCGTCGGGCAACTGCCGTCCTCCCTCACACAAAACAAAGAAGCGAGCGAAGAAGTAGAGGAAAAGGGGGATCAACCAAGCAATCGAGAAACACCAGAACTCCAAATTTCACAAAAAGGTTGCAACCAGCTACATAAAGCAAATGAACAGCCGTGTCTGGCACCTAGTCTAGTATTCTCACCAGCGCGGAGCTAAGTGCTGCCACTAGGACGTGGGAGGGAGCCCCGAGGCCCGAGGGCGGCACTCCGGAGACTCCAGGGCATGTACAACCCCACTGATTATTATGTGAGAGTATCACGAGCGGAGACCTTCATAGGCACTGGGCCTTGCTTCATGGGTAGAACTTCCGGAGGTGCTGGATGTTCCAGGCGTTCTGGATGGGGACCCCGTCCTGCGTCTTGATGTGCATAGTGCCAGGCCTGGAGACGCAGGCAATCCTAAACGGGCCCTGATAACCCACAAGTATAGGGGATCACAACAGTTTTCGAGGGTAGAGTATTCAACCCAAATTTATTGATTCGACACAAGGGGAGCCAAAGAATATTCTCAAGTATTAGCAGCTGAGTTGTCAATTCAACCACACCTGGAAACTTAATATCTGCAGCAAGGTATTTAGTAGCAAAGTAATATGATAGTAGTGGTAACGATAGCAAATGTAACGGTAGCAAAAGTAGTATTTTTGGTGTTTTGTAGTGATTGTAACAATAGAAACGGAAAAGTAATAAGAGAAGAACAATATATGGAAAGCTCATAGGCATTGGATCGGTGATGGAGAATTATGCCGGATGTGATCGATCATGAAACAGTCATAACCTAGGGTGACACAGAACTAGCTCCAATTTATCAATGTATGTAGGCATGTATTCGAATATAAGTCATACGTGCTTATGGAAAAGAACTTGCATGACATCTTTTGTCCTACCCCTCCCGTGGTAGTGGGGTCCTAGCGGAAACTAAGGGATATTAAGGCCTCCTTTTAATAGAGTACCGGACCAAAGTATTAACACATCGTGAATACATGAACTCCTCAAACTATGGTCATCACCGGGCGTGGTCCCGATTATTGTCACTTCGGGGTTGCCGATCATAACACATAGTAGGTGACTATAGACTTGCAAGATAGGATCAAGAACTCTCATATATTGATGAAAACATAATAGGTTCAGATCTGAAATCATGGCACTCGGGCCCTAGTGACAAGCATTAAGCATAGCAAAGTCATAGCAACATCAATCTCAGAACATAGTGGATATAGGGATCAAACCCTAACAAAAACTAACTCGATTACATGATAAACTCATCCAACGCATCACCGTCCAGCAAGCCTACGATGGAATTACTCATGCACGGCGGTGAGCATCATGAAATTGGTGATGGAGGAATGGTTGATGATGACGATGGCGACGGATTCCCCTCTCCGGAGCCCCGAACGGACTCCAGATCAGCCCTCCCGAGAGAGTTTAGGGCTTGGCGATGGCTCCGTATCGTAAAACGCAATGAATCCTTCTCTATGGTTTTTTTATCTCCCCGAAAGTGAATATATGGAGTCAGGGTTGAGGTCGGTGGAGCGTCAGGGGGCCCACGAGGCAGGGGGCGCGCAGGGGGGTAGGCGGCCCCCCACCCTCGTGGACAGGTGGAGGCCCCCCTGACGTGGATCTTCCTTCTATTTTTTATATATTCCAAAATAATTCTCCGTTGATTTTCAGGTCATTCCGAGAACTTTTATTTCTGCACAATAAATAACACCATGGCAATTCTGCTGAAAACAGCGTCAGTCCGGGTTAGTTCCATTCAAATCATGCAAGTTAGAGTCCAAAACAAGGGCAAAAGTGTTTGGAAAAGTAGATACGGCGGAGACGTATCAACTCCCCCAAGCTTAAACCTTTTCTTGTCCTTAAGCAATTCAGTTGACAAACTGAAAGTGATAAAGAAAAACTTTTACAAACTCTGTTTGCTCTTATTGTTGTAAATATGTAAAGCCAACATTCAAGTTTTCAGCAAATATTATAAACTAACCATACTCACAATAACACTTAGGTCTCATGTTTACTCATATCAATGGCATAATGAGGTAGCGAGCAATAATAATAAATCTCGGATGACAACACTTTCTCAAAACAATCATAATATGATATAACAAGATGGTATCTCGCTAGCCCTTTCTGAGACCGCAAAACATAAATGCAGAGCACCTTTAAAGATCAAGGACTGACTAGACATTGTAATTCATGGTAAAAGAGATCCAGTCAAGTCATACTCAATGTAAACTAACAGTAATGAATGCAAATGACAGCGGTGCTCTCCAACTAGTGCTTTTTAATAAGAGGATGATGACTCCATAAAAGTAAATAGATAGGCCCTTCGCAGAGGGAAGCAGGGATTTGTAGAGGTGCCAGAGCTCGGTTTTGAAATAGAGGTGAATAATATTTTGAGCGGTATACTTTCATTTTCAACATAACAACCAAGAGATGGCGATATCTTCCATGCTACACACATTATAGGCGGTTCCCAAATAGAATGGTAAAGTTTATACCCCCCTCCACCAACAAGCATCAATCCATGGCTTGCTCGAAACAACGAGTGCCTCCAACTAACAAGAGTCTCAGGGGGAGTTTTGTTTGCAATTATTTTGAT
This sequence comes from Triticum urartu, assembly GCF_003073215.2. NCBI lineage: Eukaryota > Viridiplantae > Streptophyta > Magnoliopsida > Poales > Poaceae > Triticum > Triticum urartu. The sequence continues at coordinate 125,563,816 of NC_053022.1, forward strand.
TTAGTTTGCATAAAGCATGGGACTGGGCATCCTGGTGACCAGCCACTTTCTCGTGAGTGAGGAGCGGAGTCCACTCCTCTTGAGAATAACCCGCCTAACATGGAAGATGAGGACAACCCTAGTTGATACACGAGCTATTCGAGCATACAAAATAGGATATTTATTCGAAGGTTTAGAGTTTGGCGCATACAAATTTACTTGGAACGGCAGGTAGATACCGTATATAGGTAGGTATGGTGGACTCATATGGAACAACTTTGGGGTTTATGGAATTGGATGCACAAGCAGTATTCCCGCTTAGTACAAGTGAAGGCTAGAAAAAGATTGGGAAGCGACCAGCTAGAGAGCGACAACAGTCATGAACATGCATTAAAACTAATCAACACCGAATGCAAGCATGAGTAGGATATAATCCACCATGAACATAAATATCATGAAGGCTATGTTGATTTTGTTTCAACTACATGCGTGAACATGTGCCAAGTCAAGTCAGTTAAATCATTCAGAGGAGGATACCACCCTATCATACCACATCACAACCATTTTAATAGCATGTTGGCACGCAAGGTAAACCATTATAAGCTCCTAGCTAATTAAGCATGGCACAAGAAACTATGATCTCTAATTGTCATTGCAAACATGTTTATTCATAATAGGCTGAATCAGGAACGATGAACTAATCATATTTACAAAAACAAGAGAGGTCGAGTTCATACCAGCTTTTCTCATCTCAATAAGTTCATCATATAATCATCATTATTGCCTTTCACTTGCATGACCGAACGACGTGGATAATAATAATAATAGTGCACGTGCATTGGACTAAGCTGGAATCTGCAAGCATTCAATAAACAAGAGGAGACAAGGCAATATGGGCTCTTTTGTCAGATCAACAATAATGCATATAAGAGCCACTTCAACAATTTAATTATGGTCTTCTCCTATCGACCCCCAAAGAAAAGAAAAGAAATAAAACTATTTACACGGGAAAGCTCCCAACAAGCAAAAAGAAGAACATGAAATCTTTTTGGGTTTTCTTTTTAGTTACTACTACAAGCATGGAAATTAAAACTAGCTAAAAGCTACAACTAATTTTTTGTTTTTCTTAAGGTTTATTAAACACACAGGAAGAAAGCATAAAAAGGAAATAAACTAGCATGGGTGATACAATGAAAAAGTATGAGCACCGACATCTAACAATGAGTGTGTGAACATAAATGTAATGTCCGTGAGAAATACGTACTCCCCCAAGCTTAGGCTTTTGGCCTAAGTTGGTCTATGGCCACGGCTGGCCTGGCGGATATCCAAAGTTGTAACTGGGGTCGTACTGCGATGCAGCAGTCATTGCATCATGGGTTGCAGCTTGGAGGTGAGCTATCTCAGCTCTCCTCTTATACTCTTCCGCCTCCTCTCTGGTTATAAAATATCTCCTTTTTGCCTGAAAGTCAAAGAAAGTAGAAGCAGGGAGAGTGATGTGATAGGTGCGTCATCTGTCAAAGATTAGTCGGTACTGGAGGAACTAATCGTTCCTCTCAACAAACTGATGACGAACCATAGCCTCATAATCCAAATAAGCAGGGGGCAACTCAATATCATCTTCACGTATGGTTATACCAAGAAAATTAGCTATGCGGGTTGCATAAATTCCACCAAAGAAATCTCCATTAAATCTATTAAGATGCAACCTACGTGCAACAATAGCTCCCAAATTATAAGATTTATCTCCTAACACAGCACTCCTAAGAATACTGAGGTCTCAGACACACATGTGACATGCTTCATCTTTACCATTGATGCATCTACCTATGAAGAGAGCAAAATAATGTATAGTACGAAAGTGAATGCTCCCTATGGTAGCGTGTGTTATATCTCTAGATTCCCCCACAGTTATACTAGCAAGAAAATCTCTAAATTCAGATTTGCGAGGTTCCTAACACTACCCCATTGTGGAAGTTTGCAAGCAATGGTAAAATCCTCTAAGTCCATCATATAAGATTTTTCATAAAGATCAAACAGGACAGTTGGAGAATTGTGTGAAGATGAAAATTCAAACCTCCTTACAAAGGAACTAGTGAGATAGTGGTACTGGCGGCACTTTTCCTCCTCGAAGCTCACAAGATCAGCGTTATGCAAATATGCGTTAAATTCTTCCTTGATTTCCGCTTGATCCATAAAGTCCTCTGAAGGCCATTCACAAGGCCGCACTGGAGCGTCCCTTGGTGGCTCATCATCAACATCACGCATTGCAAGCCTGGGTTCTTGTTTCCTTGAAGAGCCACCTTGATACATTTTCCTAAACATATTTCTTCCTCTGAAAAATTTCTGAAATTTTTAGTAACTTAAAATAAAAGTGAACCAAGCTCAACAATATTGATAGCAACTACTCCTACAAGTGCCTAGAGCCTATATCATGCATCAAAACTACTTGGAACCACATAAATTTGACATGCAAGCTCAAGAACAGGGTCACCTAGGCAGCACAAATTTGCAATGAAAAAAGTACTAGAACAAAAACTAATTGGACCAATGGAGGAGTCACATACCAAGGAACAATCCCCCCAAGCAGTTTTGTGAGAGGTGCTTTGAGCAAGGAGATCGAAAATGGCAGCAAAATGAGCTTGGAATCGGGTTTGAACTGGATAATTGTGTTTGTGGGAGGAAGAAGGAGTGTGTGGGTGCAGGAATAAGTGGAGGAGGGCCACCATGGGCCCACGTGGCAGGGGGCACGCCCAGGGGGTAGGGCGCGACCTCCACCCTCGTGGCCAGGTGGATGCCCCCCCTGTTGTGTTCTTAGTGCCAAATATTCTCAAATATTCCAGAAAAATCATATTTAAATTTCAGGGCATTTGTATAACTTTTATTTTCGGGGTATTTTTATATTGCACAGATATTCAGATAACAGACAGAAAATACTATTCTTATTTTATTTAATATAAATAACAAAAAGTAAAAGGAGGTTACAGAGAGTTGTGTTTTCTAAATTCATCCATCTCATGATCATCAAAAGGAATCCACTAACAAGGTTGATCAGGTCTTGTTAACAAACTCATTCCGAATAACATGGAACCGGAGAATTTTCGAATAACATTAGGTTACCTCAACGGGGATATGCACATCCCCAACAATAAGAATATCATATTTCTTCTTGACAGTTGGAAGAGGAAATTCAAAACCTCCAAAAATAATCAATGGAATTTTTCCAATGGAATTAATATTGTGGACTTGAGGTTGTTTCCTCGGAAAGTGTACCGTATGCTCATTACCATTAATATGAAAAGTGACATTGCCTTTGTTGCAATCAATAACAGCCCCTGCAGTATTCAAAAAGGGTCTTCCAAGAATAATGGACATACTATCGTCCTCGGGAATATCAAGAATAACAAAGTCCGTTAAAATAGTAACGTTTGCAACCACAACAGGCACATCCTCACAAATACCGACATGTATAGCAGTTGATTTATCAGCCCTTTGCAAAGATATTTCAGTAGGTGTCAACTTATTCAAATCAATTCTACGATATAAAGAGAGAGGCATAACACTAACACCGGCTCCAAGATCACATAACGCAGTTTTAACATAGTTTCTTTTAATGGAGCATGGTATAGTGGGTACTCCTGGATCTCCAAGTTTCTTTGGTATTCCACCCTTAAAAGTATAATTAGCAAGTATGGTGGAAACTTCAGCTTTCGGTATCTTTCTTTTATTAGTAACAATTTCTTTCATGTACTTAGCATAAGGATTCATTTTAGGCATATCAGTTAATCGCATACGCAAAAAGATAGGTCTAATCATTTCAGCAAAGCGCTCAAAATCCTCATCATCCTTTTTCTTGGATGGTTTGGGAGGGAAAGGCATGGGTTTCTGAACCCATGGTTCTCTTTCTTTACCATGTTTCCTAGCAACAAAGTCTTTCTTATCATAACATTGATTCTTTGATTGTGGGTTATCAAGATCAACAGCAGGTTCAATTTCTATATCATTATCATTGCTAGGTTGAGCATCAACATGAACATTATAATTAACATTATCCCTAGTTTCAGGTTCATTACCAAATTGTGTTTCAGCATCAGAAATAGAAATATCATTTGGATTCTCAGGTGTTTCAGTAATAGGTTCACTAGAAGCATGCAAAGTCCTATCATTTTTCTTTTTCTTCCTTTTAGAAGGACTAGGTGCATCTATATTATTTCTCTGAGAATCTTGCTCAATTCTCTTAGGGTGGCCTTCAGGATACAAAGGTTCCTGAGTCATTCTACCAGTTCTAGTAGCCACTCTAACAGCATAATCATTATTCTTACTATTCAGTTCATTGAGCAAATCATTTTGAGCTTTAAGTACTTGTTCTACTTGAGTAGTAACCATAGAAGCATGTTTACTAATAAGTTTAAGTTCACCTTTGACATTAGCCATATAATCACCCAAGTGTTCAAGCATATCAGCACTGTGTTTTAATTCTCTACCAAAATAAGCATTGAAGTCTTCTTGCTTAACCATAAATTTATCAAACTCATCTAAGCATGGGCTAGCAAACTTAGTAAATGGGATTTCAGCTTTATCATATCTATAGAGAGAATTTACCTTTGCTACCTGTGTTGGGTTATCAAGACCATGTATTTCTTCAATAGGAGATGGGTTAAAATTATGCATTTCTTCGACAGGCGGTAAATTAAGACTATGTATTTCTTCAATAGGAGGTAAATTCTTAACATCTTCAGCTTTAATACCCTTTTCTTTCATGGATTTCTTTGCCTCTTGCATATCCTCAGGGCTGAGAAATAGAACACCTCTCTTCTTCGGAGTTGGTTTAGGAATAGGCTCAGGAAGTGTCCAATTATTTTCATTAGTCAACATGTTATTTAATAGAATTTCAGCTTCATCCGGTGTTCTTTCACTGAAAACAGAACTAGCACAACTATCCAGGTAATGTTTGGAAACATCGGTTAGTCCATTATAAAAGATATCAAGTATTTCATTTTTCTTAAGAGGATGATCAGGCAAAGCATTAAGTAATTGGAGAAGCCTCCCCCAAGCTTGTGGGAGACTCTCTTCTTCAATTTGCACAAAATTATATATATCCCTTAAAGCAGCTTGTTTCTTATGAGCAGGGAAATATTTAGCAGAGAAGTAGTAAATCATATCCTGGGGACTACGCACACAACCAGGATCAAGAGAATTAAACCATATCTTAGCATCACCCTTTAATGAGAACGAAAATATTTTAAGGATATAAAAGTAGCGAGTTTTCTCATCTTTAGTGAACAGGGTGGCTATATCATTTAATTTAGTAAGATGTGCCATAACAGTTTCAGATTCATAGCCATAAAAAGGATCAGATTCAACCAAAGTAATTATATTAGGATCAATAGAGAATTCACAATCCTTATGAGTAACACAAATAGGCGAAGTAGCAAAAGCAGGGTCAGGTTTCATTCTAGCATTAAGGGATTGCTGCTTCCATTTAGCTAATAACCTCTTTAGATCATATCTATCATTGCAAGCTAAAATAGCTCTAGCAGATTCTTCATCCAGAACATAACCCTCAGGAATAACAGGCAATTCATATTTATTAGGGGAGAGTCTTCATCATCACTTTCATCAATATTATCAGTTTCAATAATTTCATTCTCTGTAACCCTAGCAAGTTGTTCATCAAGAAATTCACCAAGTGGCATAGTAGTATCAAGCATAGAAGCAGTTTCATCATAAGTACCATGCATAGCAGAAGTGGCATCATCAATAACATGCGACATATCAGAATCAATAGCAGAAGCAGGTTCAGGTGTCGCAAGCTTACTCAAAACAGAAGGTGAATCAAGTGCAGAGCTAGATGGCAGTTCCTTACCTCCCCTCGTAGTTGAGGGATAAATCTTGGTTTTTGGATCTCTCAAGGTCTTCATAATGATAAGCAGATATAAATCCCAAGTGACTCAAAGAATAGAGCTATGCTCCCCGGCAACGGCGCCAGAAAATAGTCTTGATAACCCACAAGTATAGGGGATCGCAATAGTTTTCAAGGGTAGAGTATTCAACCCAAATTTATTGATTCGACACAAGGGGAGCCAAAGAATATTCTCAAGTATTAGCTGCTGAGTTGTCAATTCAACCACACCTGGAAATTTAATATCTGCAGCAAAGTATTTAGTAGCAAAGTAATATGATAGTAGTGGTAACGGTAGCAAAAGGTAATGATAGCGAAAGTAATGTTTTTGGTATTTTGTAGTGATTGTAACAGTAGCAACGGAAAAGTAAATAAGCGAAGAACAATATATGGAAAGCTCATAGGCAATGGATCGGTGATAGAGAATTATGCTGGATGCGGTTCATCATGTAACAGTCATAACCTAGGGTGACACAGAACTAGCTCCAATTCATCAATGTAATGTAGGCATGTATTCTGAATATAGTCATACGTGCTTAGGGAAAAGAACTTGCATGACATCTTTTGTCCTACCCTCCCGTGGCAGCGGGGTCCTAGTTGAAACTAAGGGATATTAAGGCCTCCTTTTAATAGAGTACCGGACCAAAGCATTAACACATAGTGAATACATGAACTCCTCAAACTACGGTCATCACCGGGAGTGGTCCCGATTATTGTCACTTCGGGGTTGCCGGATCATAACACATAGTAGGTGACTATAGACTTGCAAGATAGGATCAAGAACTCACATATATTCATGAAAACATAATAGGTTCAGATATGAAATCATGGCACTCGGGCCCTAGTGACAAGCATTAAGCATAGCAAAGTCATAGCAACATCAATCTCAGAACATAGTGGATACTAGGGATCAAACCCTAACAAAACTAACTCGATTACATGATAAATCTCATCCAACCCATCACCGTCCAGCAAGCCTACGATGGAATTACTCACGCACGGCGGTGAGCATCATGAAATTGGTGATGGACGAAGGTTGATGATGACGATGGCGATGGATTCCCCTCTCCGGAGCCCCGAACGGACTCCAGATCAGCCCTCCCAAGAGGTTTTAGGGCTTGGCGGCGGCTCCGTATCGTAAAACGCAATGAATCCTTCTCTCCTATTTTTTCTCCCCAAAAGCAAATATATAGAGTTGGAGTTGAGGTTGGAGGAGCTCCAGGGGGCCCACGAGGTAGGGGGCGCGCCCAGGGGGGCAGGCGCGCCCCCACCCTCGTGGCTAGGGTGTGGGCCCCCTGGTCTTCATCTTTTGCAAGGATTTTTTATTATTTCCAAAAAGACGTTCCGTGAAGTTTCAGGTCGTTCCGAGAACTTTTGTTTCTACACATAAATAACACCATGGCAATTCTGCTGAAAACAACGTCAGTCCGGGTTAGTTCCATTCAAATCATGCAAGTTAGAGTCCAAAACAAGGGCAAAAGTGTTTGGAAAAGTAGATACGACGGAGACGTATCAAGGGCCTTCCTAAAATCTGCCCAACAACGTCATGTGGGCCGTCGAATATAACACCAGCCTATTTCACTTTCGGCCCATGTATGGCCCACGGCATCTTTCGACCCATATGAGGCCTTTCGTAACTTTAGGCCCTCTAGTGGCCCACGGTGACTCTAGCCCATAATGAACAATAAATTTCTTTGTACCCATTGACGGCCCATGATTCACATGGGCCGTTTCCAACCCGTATTAGCTTTCGGCCTACTGACGGCCATACGTTCTTGGGCTTCTTTCCGGCGCTCGATTACTTCTGACCTGTTACTGGCATGTTCTCCTAATGGGCCAAATTCAACCCATGGCAAGAATCGGCCCGTTTGTGGCCTGTTAACCCGTTGTGCCGTTTCCAGCCCATCCTATATTCTGGCCCATTAATGACCCATTATGCCTGTGATAGAATTAAGCCTTTGCTGTCCTTCGGCCTGTTAACGGCCCGTTACCATGTTGGGTCAATACCAATTACGCCCGTTTGCGGCCCATGTGGACCCATTTATCCAACGGCCCGAGGCCCACCGATTCTACGGCCCATTGGAGGCCCATTTATCTGACGGCCCGTAGGAGGCCCATGGATCCTACGGCCTGTAGCAGGGTCAAGGTTACCACGGTCCGTATATGGCCCATCGTTGTTGCGGCCACTAGCAAACTAGTGAAAAAGAAGACTAGGAAATAATAAGCCCGAAACTAATGCTATGCTATTAAGGCGATTGCACAGATTACATCCACTGGGCATCAAAGATCGCCACCAGTGCAAATATAGGGAACATCCTACACTATACAAAAATGGGTTGCTGTTTTCTTCAGCCGGTGGCTGCACGTTAAGAACAAACTTTGTATCACAACAAATCAAATTACATCCATAAAACAAAAGGAAGTTTGGCATAAAAGTTAATAGTATGGCAGATAAATGCACCACCAGAAGTTCAGAAGCTCGGTTCATTTGACCTGACTTTTACATTTTTCATGCTGTATTGTCCGATGGAGCACCCTTCGCCTTCATTTCTCCTAGTCTCCTGAACAACATAGCAAATGTCTGATAGTTTGGTTTCAAAAACAAGCATATCTTGACGACATCGAACAATGTTTGTCCTTGTTTCATAAAGGGTCTCTGTTAGGGAATGGACTTGTGTCTCGAGCGCAGATATAACATTGGTTTGAGCTTGCATATATTGATCATGAGGCTGTTTGGACGAGATTGCCTTAACAACCAACCCAGTATTACGCAGGAACGTGCTTTTCGCACTGTTAGTGGACAGGTACTGGCCCACTGCAGCAAGACATGACATGGTGGTTATAGTTGCCTCGTCACCTTCAGAAGGTGGCAGTTCCACCATTTTTTCCATAGCTTGCTGAAAAGTTGAGTTTTTTACATTAGTAGTACCAGAAAAGAAGATATTAAGGAGGCAGCAAAACCAAACAAGAAAGGTTTGGTCTACATACAGAAATTATTCTAGTGAACCCATGTAAAATATTAGTTGTATTTTACTACAATGTACATAAAAAAACCATGTTCCAAACATATGACCATGTACCATGGCTAATGTATTGTCTATTTCTTCACATTATATTGACAGCTAAGGATAAAGAGACAAAGTTTATAATACCGTAAGCATAGTATGACATCATTCATATCACAAAACAACTGAGAATAGACAAACATGCAATTGTAACGTTGTGTGGGCAAGTCCAGCAAGGAACTAGATTACAGATCAAGATCAAAGGAACATCACTCCTCTCTTTTAAACCTTGTAAGGTGCAATGATACGCTAAGACAATTGTGTATAAAATTGAAAAGAGTAATAGACATTGGCTGCAAACCATGCTGTTCAATGCACAAGTCAGAGTGAGTAGTAGTTAAAAGGCATGAGGATTAAGGACTTACAACAGCGGCTTTGACTGGTGTAGTCATGCCCTTCGTCTTGCTGGTGTGACAGTCCTTGAAGATTTCCACAGCATTTGGTTCATGTACTTTTTGGTCCTTGCGGGCTTTCCTCTGCATTTGGAACAAGTCAATATAGATCTGATAATGTGGTACAGTGAAAAGAGTGAAACAGCAGCTAACTACAAGAGCCTTGAAGTGTGCAATATAGCTATGAGATCCTGTCGTCTGTTGGAATTTCACTTTCGTACGGTTGGCCTTGTTCTTTGGATCAGACCAGTGTTTAATGTGTGAGGCCTTGTTCTTTGGATTTGTGAGGCACATGCATAAATAGGACTTCAACATGTGATATGATCACATATATATAATGTACCTGATACTTTGGATCAGACCAGTGTTTAACGAGGCCTCTCCAGTCTTCATCCGATATATTTTCCACTCGAGATGATTGGGCAAGTTCACTGTTAGCCTTGCCTTCAAAGTGAGTTTTTCTCAAGTTATACTGATACTGTCGCAGAGCAGACTTGAAAACATGGGTGCAAGCTTGTCTAGTTGCATCAACTTGGCTATCCAACTTGAACCTCATCTATTGAAAATTATGCGAGTCTCATTATCAGCAACCTAGAAAGTATGGGACAGGGCAAGACGATATTACTAGTTTCCATACATAACCATACTTACAGATAAATGGTCCAGGAAGGTGTTGAGCTGGGTTTCGTCTTTGTCATTCCTGTACTGAATCCATGTTGGGAGGATACACACATGACACCTAACAGCAACCACTGCCTCTGATACTAACTTGGCTGACTCTATAGCATCACATGGCCTTTTTAAACCTGCCTCAAAACGGATCTCCATTCTTCCTCCTCTAGAATTAGTTAACCTATCGAGCATTATCCCTGATGTTTGTTTCCTCTTGCGCCTAGGTGCTAGTCCAACAACGAACATAGGAAGTGTTAGTGTACATCAAACTGTGAGACTACATATAAAGATACATGCAACTGTAACTTGACTCCAGCAACTACCTTCTTGCTGTTGAAGCTCACAAAGTTTATCTGATCTTGCCAACTCGTCTTGTGTCAAGAGTGCTTCGGAAGTAGTGTCAGGTGACAAGGGAGCTTGGGAACATGCTGCTAGCCGGGTTGACAAACGAGTAACTCGTGCAGCTGGTGGTACTGTGGAAGGTGTTGCAACAACTAGGGTTGTCTCTGCTTGTTTGGTGGCACCTATTTGTTTCTGTTTGGCTTGTTCTGCAGCTCATGTAGCACGGGATACCCTGTTTGTACAATTTCCCATTGGACTTTGACCTTCTATAGCACCATCAGTACCAGCAGAATCTGCAGGATTCTTCCAGTTCACTTTCCATGTATCCCTAGTACTAACACCATCCCCTGTCATTCTCTGTCCCTTCCTCTTTCTCTGTGCCATGTTAAGTCAAGCTGACAAGAAAAAGGAATAATAATTTAATTCTTTAGAACAAATTGATGCGTGATACAGACGAACTAAACTTTGATGTTAGACAACCACATGATAGGAGGATGTAATATGTACGAAAAACAAGACGGCATGAGATAACCAGAACTATGATGTGTAAACTAAGCAAAATACATTTCACTAAATTAGAAGCAATGCAATGGAAGGTAGACACCATATGAAATATGCTACAAATATCGCTCTGCCAAGTTAACAGTGTCTCGTCATAACTGGTGTTTAAACAAATGTGAAGAAGTACAAGAAATAAATCATATGCATGATGCAAAAAACATCACACTACCAAGTTAAAGGTCTCTCGTCATTAGTGCCATTGCATATTCACAGCTTATGATGTGTAAACTAAGGAGAAGGCATTTCAACAAATTAGAAGCAATGAAATCTAGACACCATATGAAAGATGCAATGAATATCACTCTACCAAGTTAAAATTGTCTTGTCATAAGTGCCATTTCAACAAATTAGAAGTAGTACAAGCTAGAAAAGACTGCGAGATGTAACCTATATCACACTACCAAGTCAAACGTGTCTTATGATAAGTGATTGTCGCAGGTTACACAACAATAGTACTTTTATGTAAGAACATGGTGTGATAGATAGATATTGTATGTTCTAGAAACAGGGACACGTGTCTTAGTCACAAGTATAATGTGTAAAGTAAGAGATGGAATTCAACTAAATTTGAAGCAATACAATCTAGACATCATACATAACATGCAACCACATATAATAGTGCCAAGTTAGAGGGAGCACCTGTGATGGTGCACTAGGGGAGACGTTGAAAGCACAAGTGCTCCCTGGGTGATTTTGGTAATTAATGTCAAGATATCTCTTGTTGGACTAATACTTTTATCTAGTATATTTCAGATGAGTTCAACAGTGGAGTGGCTTGGACAAGGGGATGTGGAATCCAATCGAAATGCTAAGGACACAAGATTGACAAAAGCCTCAAATGCTCAAGACTCTACATTTTCATTTTAGTGACCCAAGATCACATTGAGTCCATAGGAAAAGCCAATACTATTAAAAGGGGATGAGGTGTTGCTTAATGGTTTGCTTGCTCAAAGTGCTTAGTGATATGCTCCAAAGCCCTCAACCACTTTCTCATTTCCACATATGTCCCAAAACAAAAGTCAAACTCAGCCCCACCGATTTGATCTATTCGGCACCACCGAGTTCACTTGACATAGCCACTGTCAGAAACGCTGATCAGTTCGGTCTCACCGATGGGATCTCGGTCTCACCGAGATGGGCTTGCAAACTCTCTGTTGCCTGTTGCAATTATTTCGGTCTCAACGAGATATGCAATCGGTCCCACTGAGTTTGCTTGACCAACTCTCTACTTTGCTTATTACCAAAATCGGTCCCACCGAGTTTGTGTAATCGGTCAAACCGAGTTGAGGTTTTACCCTAACCCTAGCACATCGGTCCCACCGAGTTGATCATATCGGTCCCACTAAAAATCCTAACGTTCACATTTTGAACTAAATCAGTCTGACCGAGTTTAATAATTCGGTCCCACCGAGTTTGGTAAATTGTGTGTAACTGCTAGATTTTGTGTGGAGGCTATATATACCCCTACACCCATCCTCCATTTGTGGATAGAGCCATCAGAACGTGCCTACACTTCCAACATTCATTTTCTGAGAGAGAACCACCTACTCATGTGTTGATACCAAGATATTCCATTCCAACCACAAGAATCTTGATCTCTAGCCTTCCCCAAGTTGGTTTCCACTCAAATTATCTTTCCACCAAATCCCAATCAGTGAGAGAGAGTAGAGTGTTGGGGAGACAATCATTTGAAGCACAAGAGTAAGGAGTTCATCATCAACACACCGTCTATTACCTTTTCGAGAGTAGTGTCTCCTAGATTGGTTAGGTGTCACTTGGGAGCCTCTGTCAAGATTGTGGAGTTGAATCAAGGAGTTTGTACGGGCAAGGAGATCGCCTACTTCGTGAAGATCTACCCAAGTGAGGCAAGTCCTTCATGGGCGATGGCCATGGTGGGATAGACAAGGTTGCTTCTTCGTGGACCCTTCATGGGTTGAAGTCTCCATCTATGTGGATGTACGATAGCACGACCTATCGAAACCATGCCAAAAGTCTCTGTGTCTCCAATTGCGTTTGCACACTCCAATCCCATCCATTTACTTTCTTGCAAGTTGCATGCTTTACTTTCCGCTGCTCATATACTCTTGCCAAGTTTGCTTGAAATGTATTGTGAATGTTTAAACTTGTGCTAAAACTCCACCTTAACTTAAAGAATTTAAAAACTTCTATTTTTCTTTGTTGAGGGTCTAATCACCCCCCCCCCCTTCTAGACACCTCTTCTCAATCCTACAATTTGTATCGGAGCATTGGTCTCCATTGCTTTGGTTTAATCACCATTGTAGGAAGATGGATGAGTCTACGTTGGGGAGTCTTAGACGTAGAGTGCCTATACTTGATGGAGAGTTCTTTCATGAGTGGAAAAATTGAGATGCTTGAGATTTTCAATGAATATCACTTGAAAAAGTACATTACTACCCCTTGTGCACCCCTTGTTGACCCCTTGCATGCTACCCTTGATGAGTCTATTAATACGATCCGTAATCTTAGAACTATCAATTTAATCACTAGAGGATTACCTACAAACTTGATTGCTAGCTTGCCTGCTCTTGATTGTGCCTACACCATATGGAGATTTCTTGAGGAACGATTTCCAAACTATTCCTTGCAAAACTTAGATGAGATTCTTCATAAGTCTATTGCTTTGAGTAAGATGAATTCCAATGATCCTAAGTTTGGTGATTGTCTATTTGAGCTTACTAACCTCATGCGTGCCAAAGGAGATGTTGGAATCATTAGTAATATCATCTCCGAAGCTATTAGAATTCATAAAGACGAACATTGTGATGATCATTTATCTAATGAATCACTCTCTCTAGGAGTTGATCAATCACAAGATGATGTTGAACATGGATACTATGATGAGGATGATGATAGTGACTATTATCTCGATGAGTCTATGAGACATTTTGTTCTTATGGCTAATCTTCGCGGCTACATGGCTGGTGGAAAGGAATGGGTCCTTGATAGTGGATGTACCGATCACATGACCGGAGACAAGGATATGTTTCGTGAGCTTGCTAAAAACAATGGCCCTCAAAAGTATGTTACTTTTGGTGACAACTCAAAGGGTAAGGTGGTTGGCCTTGGTAAGGTGGCCATCTCACATGATAGATCCATACAAAATGTTATGCTCATTGAATCCCTTGGCTATAATTTACTCTTCATATCTAGACTTGCTAACTTTGGTTTCAATGTCCTATTTACTGAAGTAGATTGCCAAGTGTTTCGTAGAGATAATCATAATATGGTCTTTACCAGTTTACGTTGAGGTGATCTATACATTGTTGACTTCACTGAAAAGGCTCAACCTAGAACTTGCCTAATTGCTAAATCCTCTAAAGGCTGGTTGTGGCATAGAAGGTTAGGTCATGTGGGCATGCGAAGTCTTGATAAGCTTATTAAAGGTGATCATATCCTTGGAGTGAAAGATGTTATTTTTGACAAGGATAGATTGTGCGGTGCTTGTCAAGCAGGAAAACAAGTTGGAGGAAGTCACCCCGTGAAGAACATCATGACCACGAGAAGACCGCTCGAGCTACTTCGTATGGATCTCTTTGGTCCCAATGCCTTCAAAAGTCTCGGCGGAAACTCATTTGGTCTAGTCATAGTCGACGATTTTTCAAGATTTACGTGGGTGTTCTTCCTTGATGATAAATCACAGGTCCAAAAGATCTTCAAGAACTTCGCTAGGAAGGCCCAAAATCAATTTGAAGTGAAGATCAAGAAGGTTAGCAGCGACAACAGAACGGAGTTCAAGAACGCAAATGTGGATACCTTTCTTAATGAAGAAGGGATTTCACATGAGTTCTCGGCTAGTAAATGCCTCAACAAAATGGAGTTGGTGAGAGGAAGAACTGGAATCTTATTGAGATGGCGAGAACGATGCTTGATGAGTACAAGACTCCAAAAAACTTTTGGGCGGAAGCGGTTGAGACAGCTTGTCATGCAACAAATTGCTTGTATCTTCATAAGCTACTTAGCAAGATGGCATACAAGCTTCTCACCGGTAACAAACCCCATGTTGGATACGTTCGAGTATTCAGATCAAAGTGCTATATTCTTGATAAGAATCATCGTTCTAGATTTGCTCCTAAATCTCATGAGGGTTTCCTACTTGGTTATGGCTCAAACTCTCACACTTACCGTATCTACAACAATTTCACCCTAAAGGTTGAAGAGACGGTAGATGTGAAGTTTGATGAATCTAACGGCTCGCAAGTAGAGCAATTGCCAATTGATGTAGGAGACAAAGACCCCTCGGAAGCAATCCAAGACTTGTCTATTGGCAAGATTCGTCCAATGGAGGTGAAGGAGAGTACCTTGTCCATCCAAGTGGAAGCTTCTACCTCACGACAAGGTGAACCAAGAGTTGACACGGAGGCATCCACAAGTGGGACACACCAAGATGAAGAAAACGAGGAAGTACACCAAGATGAACCTCATCAACCTCCTTCTCCACCTTGACAAGAGAACGACAACATCAATAATGAAGAAGACCAAGAGGAAGAACAAGATGATGAAGAAGATGTTCCTCCCCGACCCAAACAAAAGCTCCCACGAGTTCGAGCAAGAGTTTCACGAGACCATCCCATCAAGAAAATCTTCAATGATATCCAAACCGGGAGAATCACTCGCTCTAAAACTCGTTTGGAAAATTTTGTGAACATTATTCATTCATCTCTAGCATTGAACCTATGAAGGTTGAAGAAGCACTGGAAGATCCGGATTGGATAAATGCCATGCATGAAGAGCTACACAACTTTGAGAGGAACCAAGTGTGGACATTGGTTGAGAAGCCCAACAACAACCACAACATCATCGGTACCAAATGGGTGTTTCGCAACAAGCAAGAAGAAGATGGACAAGAAGTTAGCAACAAAGCACGTCTCGTCACCCAAGGCTACACTCAAGTTGAAAGTATGGACTATGGTGAGACATATGCCCCCATTGCTCGACTTGAGTCCATCCGCATCTTACTTGCCTATGCTAATCACCATGATATTACCTTGTACCAAATGGACATTAAAAGTGGTTTTCTAAATGGTGAAATTGAGGAGGAAGTTTATGTTAAACAACCTCCAGGCTTTGTTAATCCTAAGAAACCTGACCATGTTTACAAACTTCACAAAGCTCTTTATGGTCTTAAACAAGCTCCTAGAGTGTGATATAAATGCTTGACCAAGTTCCTTATTGAAAAAGGCTCTGAGATTGGAAAGATATATTCTACTCTTTTTACTAAGAGGGTTAATGGTGAATTATTTGTGTGCCAAATTTATGTTGATGATATCATATTTGGTTCAACTAACCCTCATTTTAGTGAAAAGTTTGAAAATCTAATGTCGGAGAAGTTTGAGATGTCTATGATGAGTGAACTCAAGTTCTTTCTTGGCTTGCAAATCAAGAAAACTAAGGAGGGTACCTTTGTTTCCCAAATAGAGTATACTAAGGACTTATTCGAGAAGTTCAACATGCAAGAATGCAAAGGTATGAATACACCCATGCCTACTAGTGGACATCTTGACTTGACCAAGGATGGCGAGCCGGTTGACCAAAAGGTTTATCGCTCTATGACTGGTTCATTATTATATCTATGTGCCTCCGGTCCCGATATTATGCTAAGTGTGTGCATGTGTGCACGATATCAAGCGGCCCCAAATAATGTCATCTCAAGGATGTAAAAAGGATAGTGAGATACTTAATTCACACATCAAATTTTGGCAATTGGTATCCTAAGAGGTTTTCTTTTGATCTTGTTAGCTATTCCGACTAGGACTATGCCGGAGACAAGGTTGATAGAAAGTCCATTTTGGGTACTTGTCAATTTGTTGGTAGATCTGTTGTGTCTTGGTCCTCCAAGAAACAAAACTCAGTATCCTTATCTATTGCCAAAGAGGAATACGTTGCCGCCTATTCATGTTGTGCTCAATTACTTTGTATGACCCAAACTCTTAAAGATTATGGCATCTATGTGAAACATGTTCCATTGCTTTGTGACAATGAAAGTGCTATTAAGATTGCTCATAATCCCATGAAACATTCTCGAACTAAGCATATTGAAGTTCATCATCATTTCATTCGAGATCATGTTGCCAAAGGGGACATCGATCTTAAGCATGTTCGTACTGATAAGCAATTGGCGGATATATTCACCAAACTGCTTGATGAGAAAGTATTTTGCCGTTTGAGAGGTGAATTGAACATCATTGATGCCTCAAACTTAGAGTAGAAACTCCATTTGGATACATGCAAGGCATGAGCCTTTAACTAATCCTTGATATTTCTCTTATGATGATGATCATATGTCTTGGATATATTTGCACCCTTGCATGCTATCTAACCCTTGTAGGTACTTGGATGATTCTAAATCTATGAGATTGCAAAACACTCACATCTTGAGCAATCTCTACATACCAAGTCTCTACAATATGGTAGTTGAAGACAAGGAAGCATGAAACCCTTCAACATATCCTTTGACAATTCTTCTATATCAAATTTCATTTGGTACCAAATCTCACAACTGTCAACTTGTATACACAAGTGCTCTTCCTTGCAAGACTAACCCATGTAGGTAGATGAACTCAAACTACAAGCGGTGCTCCCAACTCTTGATGAGCTACATCAACCTTGAGCATCCCACACAAGTTCAACTACATGATCAAGATCAACACCACCATCCAAGGTATGTTATTCCATCTTAGAGAAGTTTTACCCCAAGTCATGTGTCAAAGCAGCTCAACGAGATGTGAATACATCAAAATGCTTAAACGAAAAATGGTAAACCCATTTTGAGCTTAAACGATGAGTATGACCTACGATCAAGTGTTCTCACTTGACTCCTTAGTCAATATACTCTAACATAAGTGACTTTGTCGCCGACCATTTCTAGATGAAGTTCTCTAGTGTTCCTCTGAGTTCTTGGATTTGTCTCCTGCATATTTTCCCCCTTCTTTAATCAAAAAAACTTCATCTAGATCTTTTTATTTTCTCTGTTCGTTTCTGCATTCCCTGCATCCAATTCATTGCAAATCTTTCAGTTAATTCCTTGCAAATCTTTGTGAGATCTTATTTGCCTAGTGAGCTGAGATGACAACTGTTTCCTCTCTATATTGAACTCGGCCTCACCGGTTTGTCTTTTTCGTTCTAACCGAACTACTTCAGTGCCACCGAAGAACACAACTCAGTGTTGCCAATTTCAATGCTGAGAAAACACTTTGCCATTTGCACCCTTCATACTCGTTCCAGCTCCACTCAATGATTCTTGTCCTCTACCTGCATCAAATTCTATATGCTCCTTTGTTTTGTGACTCAAGGACCAAACCCTTTCGACTCACATTCCAGAAGACCCTTCTTGGAAATTGATGTCAAATGGGGAGAGAGATCACATCGAAGGGGGAGAGTGCTCAATTAGATCAAAGGGAGAGAGACCCCAGATGCCTGGTATTCAAGAGGAGAGAAGTCACATGTCTTTAAGAGGGGAAGGCATGTTAGTATGTGTTATGACTGTGTTGTTATGTTTTGCTCTGGTTTTCGTTTCCCTATCTTCTCCCATTTTCCATACAAGATTCAGGGGGAGAAAGACATCTAAGGAAGGAAATCTTCGGATTCATTGCATATCTTTACCTATTTGGGGACATGTCTATACTTAAATAGAGTATCTAGAACTCACTTTCAACATGTCATCCCAATCTTGGTACTCTTGTGGTTTACTGCTTTCTCTGTTCAGTAGATGTTTTTGTGTTATCTAACCTTGTTTACTCAGGTTCATGTTTTTCAAAGCCAGCTCAAGACCACAAGGTAAGTATATGCATCACACTCATGTGCATGATGATTTCTTCCTACTGTACATATTGTTTGCAAGGACTCATGAACAATAAGGTATATTTCCTGCATCTACATCATTTGCTCAGATGCATATAGCCAAGATACATGTAACTCATTGCTTGCTCTATCATGCTTATGCATTCACATGCTCTTATATTCAATATTTACATGAATGCATACATGTAGGGGGAGCCTATGCATGTTACATGTCCTTCCCAAGCTTTACTTGATATTCTCTATATCCTTATCTAAAGCTTTGATGTATGTTGTCATCAATTACCAAAAAGGGGGAGATTGAAAGCACAAGTGCTCCCTGAGTGATTTTGGTAATTAATGTCAAGATATCTCTTGTTGGACTAATACTTTTATCTAGTATATTTCAGATGAGTTCAACAGTGGAGTGGCTTGGACAAGAGGATGTGGAACCCCTTCAAAATGCTAAGGACACAAGATTGACAAAAAGCTCAAATGCTCAAGACTCTACATTTTCATTTTAGTGATCCAAGATCACATTGAGCCCATAGGAAAAGCCAATACTATTAAAAGGGGATGAGGTGTTGCTTAATGGCTTGCTTGCTCAAAGTGCTTAGTGATATGCTCCAAAGCCCTCAACCACTTTCTCATTTCCACATATGTCCCAAACCAAAAGTCAAACTCGGCCCCACCGATTTGATCTATGCGGCGCCACCAAGTTCACTTGACATAGCCACTGTCAGAAATGCTAATCAGTTCGGTCTCACCGAGATGGGCTTGCAAACTCTCTGTTGCCTGTTGCAATTATTTCGGTCTCAGCGAGATATGCAATCGGTCCCACCGAGTTTGCTTGACCAACTCTCTGTTTTGCTTATTACCAAAATCGGTCCCACCGAGTTTGTGTAATCGGTCAAACCGAGTTGAGGTTTTACCCTAACCCTAGAACATTGATCATATCGGTCCCACCGAAAATCCTAATGTTCACATTTTGAACTAAATCAGTGTGACCAAGTTTCATAATTCGGTCCCATCGAGTTTGGTAAATTGTGTGTAACGGCTAGATTTTGTGTGGAGGCTATATATACCCCTTCACCCATCCTCCATTTGTGGAGAGAGCCATCAGAACGTGCCTACACTTCCAACGTTCATTTTCTGAGAGAGAAACACCTACTCATGTGTTGAGACCAAGATATTCCATTCCAACCACAAGAATCTTGATCTCTAGCCTTCCCCAAGTTGGTTTCCACTCAAATCATCTTTCCACCAAATCCAAATCAGTGAGAGAGAGTTGAGTGTTGGGGAGACTATCATTTGAAGCACAAGAGCAAGGAGTTCATCATCAACACACCATCTATTACCTTTTGGAGAGTGGTGTCTCCTATACTGGTTAGGTGTCACTTGGGAGCCTCTGTCAAGATTGTGGATTTGAACCAAGGAGTTTGTACGGGCAAGGAGATTGCCTACTTCATGAAGATCTGCCCAGGTGAGGCAAGTCCTTTGTGGGCGATGGCCATGGTGGGATAGACAAGGTTGCTTCTTCGTGGACCCTTCGTGGGTGGAGCCCTCCGTGGACTCACGCAACCGTTACCCTTCATGGGTTGAAGTCTCCATCAACATGGATGTACGATAGCACCACCTATCGGAACCACGCCAAAAATCTCCGTGTCTCCAATTGCATTTGCACACTCCAATCCCATCCCTTCTCTTTCTTGCAAGTTGCATGCTTTACTTTCCGCTGCTCATATACTCTTGCCATGCTTGCTTGAAATGTATTGTGAATGTTTAAACTTGTGCTAAAACTCCACCTTAACTTAAAGAATTTAAAAACTGCTACTTTTCTTTGTTGAGGGTCTAATCATCCCCCTCTAGACACCTCTTCTCGATCCTACAGACGTGCTCATCATCAACACGGCTAAGTTGAGTGTCTATGCATGTGTTGTGTTGCAAATCATCTTCGGGGGTTGGAGGAGTAGAACCGGTAGAGGCCCTCCGTTTGGAAGGAGCACCTTTATCCGTTGCCTTACTAACTTCCTTCCACTTTATTGATTTTGAATTGTCAAGTAAAACCGACAAGAAAAAGCAATAAAATCCACTCTTCAGAACTCATTCGTGCATGATACCGACAATCACTACTTTGATGTAAGGCAAACACATGATACCAGGATGGAATATGTATGAAAAACAGGACGGCATGGCATATTCACAATTGTTTGTGTAAACTAAGCAGAAGCCATTTCAACAAATAAGAACCAATGCAAGCTAGACACCGTATGTAACATGCAAGACAATATCACACTGCCAAGCTAGAGAAAGCACCTAGGATGCCGGTTTCGCCGGAAGACCGCCATCAGTACCTGTCTTATTTTTTTTCCTTCCCGCTTATTAGTTTTATTGCCTTGTCAATTCAAACACACAAGAAAAATGAATAAAAATTCGCTTTTCAGAACTCATTGATGCAGGATGCTGATGAGCACTACTTTAATGTAAGGCGACCGCATGATAGGACGATTGAATGTGTAACAAAAAAGGACATTATTGCATATTCATAGCTATGATGTGTAAACTAAGGAGAAGGCATTTCAACAAATTAGAAGCAATGAAAGCTAGACACCATATGAAAGATGCAACGAATATCACACTACCAAGTTAGAACTGTCTCGTCATAAGTGCTATTTCAACAAATTAGAAGTAGTACAAGCTAGAAAAGAATGCGAGATGTAACCTATATCACACTCCCAAGTCAAACGTGTCTTATGATAAGTGATTGTTGCAGGTTACACAACAGTAGTACTTTGATGTAAGAACATGGTGTGATAGACAGATAATGTATGTTCTAGAAATGGGAACACATGTCTTATTCACAAGTATAATGTGTAAAGTAAGCATATGGAATTCAACAAAATTAGAAGCAATACAAGCTAGACATCATACATAACATGCAACCACATATAACAGTGCCAAGTTAGAGGGAGTAGCTGTGATGGTGCACTAGGGGAGACATTCTCATCATCAACACATCTACGTTGAGTGTCTATGCATGCGTTGTCTTGCAAATCATCTTGGGGGGTTGGAGGAGTAGAATCTGTAGAGGCCCTCCGTTTGGAAGGAGCACCGTTATCCGCTGCCTTGCTAACTTCCTTCCGCTTTATTGATTTTGAATTGTCAAGTGAAACCAACAAGAAAAAGCAATAAAATTCACTCTGCATAACTCATTCGTGCATGATACTGGCAATCACTACTTTGATGTAAGGCAAACACATGATACCAGGATGGAATACGTATGAAAAACAGGACGACATGGCATATTCACAACTGTTTGTGTAAACTAAGCAGAAGCCATTTCAACAAATAAGAATCAATGCAAGATAGATACCACATGAAAGATGCAACCAATATGACTCTGCCAAGTTAAAAGCGTCCCATCATAAATAGCATTTCAACAAATTAGAAGCAGCACATGCTATAAATCATATGAAAGATGCAACTAATATCGCACTGCATATACTAAAGGTGTCTCGTCATATTGATTGATGTGGGATACAAAAAAATAGTTTTATGTAAGGACATGCTTAATAGACAGATGTACTATGTACTAAAAACAGGAAGGCATGTCACATTAACAGGTATAATGTATAAACTAAGCAGAATAGCACATGCAGTTTAACCACATTGGAAGAATTACAATCAAGATACCATATGCAACATGCAACCACATATCACGCTGCCAAGTTAGAGCAAGCACATGCGATGCTCGTGTAGGGGAAATGCGGTAATCAACAAAGCTACGTTCACTATCTTCATCTAGCCTTGTTGTTTCTTGAGAATCATGTGGGGAGGCTGACGTTGCATTCTTTAAATGAGGATCTTTACTCATAGTAGTCCACCGGCCTGACTGCCTCATCATAAGTGATTGATGAGGGATACACAAGAACATTAGTTTGATGTAAGAACATGGTTAATAGACAAATGTACTGGTATGTGCCAAAAATAGGAAGGCATGTCATATTCAAACGTATAATGTGTAAGCTAAGCATATGCAATTTAACCAAATTGGAAGCAATACAAGCTAGACATCCGGCTGGAGTGGTGAGCGTGACCATCTAGGACCTGAGAGCCTGGTGGGAGGTGGGCTGCTTCGCCACCATCGTGGCTTTTTAGTTGGCTTCCAGGTGATGACTGTCAATGTTGGGCTTGTCACTAGCTCGGCCAGTGCCCTAACTAGCTATTTGTCTTCTGGTGCTACCGGGATGGTGGTTCATGTAAATATCTTTCCTTATCTTAATAAAGACCAACTTCGGCCTTTCGAATACAAGCTAGACACCATATGCAACATGCAACCACATATGACACCGCGAAGTTAGATCAGGCACCTGGGATGGTGGTTCATTACGAGCGAGATCATCAACTCTAGAGCTACGTTTACCGTCTCCATCTGCTGACACTACACCCTTTAAAGTGCTGAAACGTGTCTGTCCTAGCCGCGTACGAAGCTGGAGCGACTTCTCTCTTTTCTTTTCTGCTTCTGTTAAGGCAGAGTCTGAAATACCCTTGCATAAAAACATAATAGTGAGAGTATGAGTGAAGTGTGTGCAGAACTAGTGCACTGTAAAAGTAGCAGATAGCAGGTGGCTGAAAAATAAATGACAGGAGACATATGATAGCTCTACAACATTGCATGGCAAACAAAATTAGATTCTACTCCGTATGATTTTGTAATATATGAGCACAGGGATGGCTGGGAAATGCAGGTACTCCTCCAGCACACCACCACATGTGGTCCTATCAAAATAACAGTCGACTGAAAATAAATAGGACAGCCAATTTTTTTATGAACCGTCCGATCTATAAGGAACGGACAGATGGCCTTCGTCTACCACCCGCCAGTCACTGTTGACGATCTTTCTCGAACCGCCAGCAACCACCGACCCAGACCCTTGCCTCCGCCGCCCCGCCCTCCCCTCGACCTCACACTACCACCGTGCTTGGCAGCGCCCCTGGCTATCCCTTTAATCCCAGCCGACCTCCAGATCGGGCGTCAGCAGCTCTAGGCCCCACACGCCCCTAAGATAAACACTGAGGCGCTGCTTCCTTGGCATAATAGGCAGACTAGCGCCTGTTACACCGGGGAATGCTTCCTTTAATTGGGAATCAACTGACTAGGAATTCAAATCCAGGGGCGACGGACCTCTAGCTAAGGTGAAATAGTATATGAGGAGAAACCTTGTGCACCACGAGTTACTAGGAACATCTAGTATCAATAAGAAGCGGTCAACTAGCGTCTTCTGTGGGATGCATACCATGCAAGCAGACACATAAGATTTGCACGAATAAGGGAAGAGGGGTACCATTTCCGGTTGCCAGTGTTGTGTCCTCCATATGTCGCGGCGGTTTCCTTCTTTTTGCTGGGGGAACCAATGTTTTGGAGGAGGGTGCAACCTTGGAGGAACCCATAGCCAAATTGTTGACTGTGTTGCTGTGGCCGTATGTCGGCGGATGGGAAGCAGATCTGAGGCGGCGAAGGATGGCGTAGCAGGAACAGCTCCGGTGCGGTGGACGGTGGCAAAGTTGGAGTGGCAACAATGAGGCGTAGGACGGCATGGTTGAACTGGCTCGAGTACGGACAGCTCGGCCTCGGCTTCAACTACTAGCCGTGGAGGGCGTTGCAGTTGAGGTTGTGGTTCGGGGTATCAGCTCCGGCGTGATGGAGGAGGGCGGCGGTTGATGGGTGGGATGGGGTGGCGGACGGAGGACGTCGGGGTTTCGCGGCTGGTGGAGAGGTAGTTTTGGCGCCCACAGAGTATGAAGGGGGAATCAGACAGGGGGCAGGGGTGGGGGAGCTAAGGGAGAACCATGTTTCGGTCTGGAACGCGCTTATTTTTCGCTTTTTTGAACAGATGGGACACGCTTGTTTGAAATTTTGAGAAATTATAAACTTTGCCCCCCTCTTAAATTTCAGACCTACTGCGGGTCGGGGGTAGGATGGTAATCCCAGGTGTCCCAAATAGTGGGCGGGAGCAATTTCGGCCGCGCGCATGTGTGCTAGGCGGCCATTGTGTATGAATGTTTTTCGGAAGCGGTTGTGTGGCGTCTAGATGAAGCTACAAACCTACCCCGGTTTAGACCTTTGGACGTCAGGCCGGTAGGTTTCACGGGTCGGAGTTAGAAAAGTAATTTCCTTCTACTACCAAAAATTGGTCTCACACGGTTTGGGGCGAGTTGAGGCTCTTTTGGCACTTCGTTTGAAATTTTGAAACAGAAGCATTCACGATTAGAGTACTCCGAAACATTGAGGTTTGACCTAAATAGACAACGTTAAATTTGACCTTGTATATATGTTTGGAAACCTCATTAAATTATCCACTTCTTTTTGAAATTTTGACACTTGAAAATCCTATAACTACGATTATTTTGGAATGGAGGAGCTAAATTTGAATCTATTTTGTACATGACTATATATGCTATTATGTACAAAAGCAGAGCAAAGATTGGTGCCCCCATAATTTAGGTATGATTTACAAATGCCATGATATTGAATTCAAATAATTGAATGGACTTCATGTTGAATTTGAATTTTTTAAACCACCTTAAGTTGAATTCAAATGTATGCTAGTTCATAGCTAGCTATTTATAATGTTCATTGTGTAACTTTCGTATGTATAATGTGCTTTACACACACAACATGAACTATACTCACGTTTATATTCGATTGCTAAAGTGATGCATTGTCTGGAGTTCAAAATACTAACTGTGTGGATCAATTATGTCGAATTATAACATAGACATGCTCAAATTCGATAGAATCTAGATGTCTGATGGATCAATGACCGTTCCTTACGCGAATTGCAAATATCATGATCCCATCCTAATATTTGGATACAATTTATATTTTTAATCAATGTGTACATCAGTCTTTTATGTGTAGTTTCACTCCATCGGTGGTTTCTCACACATGCTCACACACTCTCTCCCGAGGTGTCTTTCTCGCAGATATGCTCTCGATATATAAGCCTCCCTCCCTCTCATAACCATTTACGACTGTTTTCACTAACCTTTATCACAAGCACTCTTCCTCTCACAAGCATACAGACGCACAATCCCCATCGACCCTTTCTATATACATAGACCTGCCTACGTGTCTCCCGTACACACATTATCTTTAGGCCTGTCTCTCACGCATTGTCTCAGACCTCTCTTCCTAATCGACGAGTATGATTCTAGCATAGAATTTTGTAGGATGTCCCTTAAAGTTAGGTTGGATGAATAGTAATATCAGAGATAAGGGGTTACCTTAGTCCGAGGACCTAGGGTTACAAATCCTAGCCAGCTTTGTCAGTGGACACAAAGTCCTTCACGATTCTGCTATCTTTGTCTTGTAAGACTAGTCATCCATGGGTCTCCCTAAATGTGTCACGGGACGACCAATGTGGCGCGGGACGAAACAGTACCAAGGGCCTCACCTAGGCCCACCGAACCTCATGCGGTGACACACCCTCTGCCCCCAGATCTCGTTATCTTCTCACACCCAGACATACCAACACAGACACCACAAAAAAATTCTCCTCATGCGTCTATCCCCCCCTTGCATATACACACTCAAGGGCATCTCTCGCCGTGACATCATATTCATCTCTCTCTCTCTAGACCTCTCTCATTTCTCATTCTATCTCTCCCACGCCCCCTCCCCCCGTCGGCCCCTCTATCCATGCCTCTCTCGAATACGTAATACACACATACATGTCTAGGCCCTGCCAAATACATCAACTACACATTCACACATGTTACATCACGTACCCCATTGATCTAAAAAGCCCTCTTTTCACATTTATTTCACATACAACATTCCTTTTGAATAAACTATGGCCAAAAAATATTTTAGAATTTCTACATATATACAACATTACAAAGTTATATGGAGGAGTATGAACACTAATTTGCATTGCATGGTGCCCACAATGATATTTATTCCGCACTGTGAATTTTTATATTTTTATACTATATATAAAGTTAGTCATAATAAAGAGAAACGAAGAGCATCTCTCTCTCCATCGCATACACCCCCTCTACGCCCCTTTCACGTACGCACACAAACTATCTCCAGGTCCTCTAAAAGTACGCCCCCAACACATTCACGCATGTTTTATCTTTCTCTCGCGATATATACAGTGACGATCATTGTATTTGAAGCGAAAGCACGATATGTACATTGGACTTCAGAATCCACTCATTACGGTCACCATTTATGTTTTGTGGTTATTATACAGTCATGGGCTCACCGTACAGCTCTGTATTTGCTCAAGACACGACTAGTTCACCAGCTAAACGCTCCACATGGCACCTCTAGTGTTGTATCACATTATCTCACTACCATTGGACCCACCTGTCGGCTTGTATCTACTCTACATCTACACTCTTATAAAAACAGAGTTGGTGATGATGGTATGCCTGCCATCCTGCAATATAGGCCGTCTGATTTATATCTGACAAATAGGAAGGAAACTATGGCAATTTTGCAAAAAGATACCCACACACCTCTCCACATTTGCAAATAAGGCCTTCCCTCGTTCATCCTTTTCTCTCACAAGATAAACTAGTCATACAAATGCATCTTGATGTTACATGCAACGCACGGGCATCTTGCTAGGAAGAATGAAACAAATGACAAAAAAATATTGGATGGTGGTTCGAAGTCATGACCGCGGGCACAGCGGACAAGGTGGCCTTGTATTGGTATGCTGAGCCGTCTGTTTTAACACAAGAGTTGGTGTGGTGATTATACACACACGCATGCATGCACACGAACTGCATGCACGCAACACTCACATGAACACATGCAGCCACGCACACACGCAACACTCACACGTAGACACGTAGCCACACACGCACGCAACACTCACACACACACGCACGCATGCATGCATGCACACACCACACGACCAACACACACTCTCACACTCAAGTGCTCAACCTACACGTGCATGTGCACACATCAGGCCCTAGCAGACACATACACAACCAGGTGATTCCCGCACATGGTTTGGAGTCTTGTCTTGCCTGCGTAAATTTTTCTTTATATGACCTTTTTCCTATGCGAACTGACAGGTGGGGCCACAAGGAACGTGGTCAATTTAACTAGTCAACATGGTGCCACGCAGACTATTTGGCCGGTCAACAGAGTGCAATCCGATGCTGAACGGTGAGCAAGTGACCGTATAATCACCGCAAAATGTATATAGTGACCGTAATGAGCGTCGGTGACCGTACTATGCTTTCTCTCTGTAGGCCCTCCAAAACTACATCTCTACACGTTCTAGCATGTTACAGCTAACAACTATGCAATACAGCACTACTACTACACTCTAACACAATAAATCATATGTGTTTTTAGTTTTACTAGATCTCATATTGTTACTTAATTATTCTGTTTGCATACATTGAAATTGCCTTTGAAATGTATGGCCAGTATCATCTACCGCGCGGGAAAAATCCTGCCCTTTCCTGTTTAATCGGGTTTGTATCGATGGATCGTGCGAAACAGCAAAACTATAGTCCTATATAGTACAAGTGACAGTTCACTGGACCACCGTGTCGTGTACTCCTCCGTCGTAAGAGTGGAGCGCTCGCTTTCATAAATGTTCTAGTCCCTTTCGCCGACATGTGGGACATCAAGCTACCGGGTCCACATGCCATACCGAAATACACTGCAGAGCAGTAGGGGTGAAGCACCCCAGTCATGGCGCCGGCGTAGTAATGAGCAATGAGGCGTAAAATCACAAAGCTGCACCTTTCCCGCAGTTAAGTTGGAGGGACGAATTAATAATAATGCTAGTAAAAAAAGAAGTTGGAGGGATGAAGCAACCATCATTTCACTCGTTGCTGAATTCGCTTCTCCTTCATCTTCTTCAAGTTAACCACGTGTTGCTTCTGTCATTGTTATGCCTCATGTGGGACGCGGATCGGCTTGGTAAAGCACTGACACATGGGACCGCATGTTAGCTAACCGCCAGGCCAACGTCCTCTAAAAATAAGAAACCTCCCGACCATCCGCGCGGCAAAATCACCTCCTTTTTACTAATCTTGATTCTATAATTTTTTAGATCAATATAATTGAGATTTGTATAGATAGCACACAGGAGGAAAACCAAGTGGTACGGTTAAGGGCATCCACAATGTGTAGCCAAATGTGAAAATAGCTTTTGTCATCGATGGGAACCATTGTGGACGGTGCTGCCAAAGCCAAAAAGATGGAACCAAAGCTCCCTGATTGATTGATTGATTGAAGGAATAGAAAAATGCAACGTCTCTCCTCTTTCTCCCGTGCTTGGACGCATGTACAGTATAGAGCATAGAGTCTACTCCCCTGTCCCTTCTATCACAGATCACAAAGCAGTGAGGCATCAAATCACAAAGCACGGACGAAGCAACCATCATTTCACTCTTCACTGACTCTGCTTCTCCATCGTCTTCTTGGAGAAACCACCTCACCGCACTAAGCTGGACGGATGACGCTATTGTGTACTAGTTGTACTAGTACATTTACGTGTCCTTTGGTTCAACGGACTTCCTAGATGCAAATAAGGCGGTTGCCTCGGCTTGTAGGTTGCACTTGCGAATGACTTACCGTGGTCTCCCTCAATGGTGTTCTCCGTCGATCGCACTTCGCCAAACCACAACGTTCGAGATATCGTCGATGTCACCGCAATATGGAAGGAAGTCAAATAGTTACTACCTCCATTTTTTGTACACAAGGATAGTATATCAAAATTACAATTTGCAAAAGGCCACTAACGCTAATCGAGGCAAAATTGATGGGGTTTGCCTCGTACTAGAAACCAAGGACATTAATATACCCATGCATGCATGCAGAAGTGAGAAGGTTTGTTTGCATGGAGCTGCATTAATCAAGAGATGAGGAGTGAGATGGTTAGCTATTTGGGCTTTGGAGAAAAAATACACATTAATTGACATGTCAAACGAGGATTTGTATCGATTAATTCCGCGAAGGAAAACCCCGCCTTTCTTTTTTAACACTAGTACTCCTCGTACGTACGTACTTATCCTGTTTGGGTCTAGGCCTTGCATTGCCATAATTCGCCACACATTTTTGCCAAGCTTGCCTAAAGTTTTCAAAATGAAAAGGAGGTACACTTGCGCACGGCTGTCGCGGTCGCACCGCACCCCCACACGGTCGCTCCTGCATGTCGTGGTCGCACCGCACCCTCACACAGTCGCTCCTGCTCGCCGCAAACCCAACCAAGCGAACGCACCTCACCGACACGTGCTACCGCTGACAGATAATTTTCGTTCATACATTATGTTTATCCAACTACATGTTGGGGTGGATCCGTACGGCCCGTGCGGTGGTCTGTTGGGGAAGAAGAAGAGGTGAGGAAGAAGGGTTAGGAGACGTAGGATATTCATCCAACCGCATGAAATGGTAGACTGGCCCAAATGATGAGAGTCAGGCGACTTGCATAACAATATATGTTTTTACACAGCAAAAGATCCCTAAAAACAACATAAATAAAAACTATCACTGCTCGCGGGACGAGACGGCCTCGTCATCTTTGGCTGCCGACGTGAACCAGCCATAGCTGCCAACGTGTGTCTCCGCACCGTGGTTGTCCTCGGCCTCCGGCTACTCGTTCACGCGGAGCATGCGGGCGCTCTGCACGGACAAGAGCATCGCCCGGTTCAAGTCGAGGACGTCCGGTTCTGCCTGCAGGAGGGCCTCGATGGTAGTGGCATCTGCGCGCTCCGCATCGAGTTGAGCCTCCGCCGCCCGGTTCAAGTTGAGGACGTCCGGTTCCGCCTGCAGGAGGGCCCCGATGGCAGCGGCATCCGTGCACTCCGCGTCGAGTTGAGCCTCCACCGCCCGGTTCAAGTCCAGGACGTTCGGTTCCACCTGCAGGAGGACCTCAATGGCAGTGGCATCCATGCGCTCCGCGTTGAGTTGAGTCTCCGCCGCCCGGTTCACATCCACGACATCCGGTTCCGCCTGCAGGAGAGCCTCGATGGCAGCGACATGCGCGCGCTCCGTGTCGAGTTGAGCCTCTGCCTCCTGGTCCTCCTTTAGTATCGCTAGGTTGAACCGCTGGTCCACCTGCACCATGGGGGACCCGGACGCCGACATGGAGTCGACATCCATCGTCTCATACCCATCGAGGGCCTTCTACGCCATGATCTCCGCCATGAACATTGGATCGACTTCCTCCTCCTCGTAGCTTGGCTCCAGAGAACTCAGGGATTGGACCGCTGCAAAATGAGCTTGGGAACGTTGGTGTGTGGCGCCGACCGTCGCCGCGATTTCTGCGCGGCGCTCCGGTGTCATCATCTTGTAGTACGTGATCTTGCAGCACACCATGGCTTTCCAGTGAACTAGGGGCGCTTGATGCGGGCTAGGGGATCGAAAGGTGGCGGAATGGGCTGGAGAGGAGGTGTGTTTTTGGGGCAGTGGCTGGCGCAGGCCGAGAAGCGAAGGTTCTAGTGTGAATAGTGGTTCCGGCCGAGCAGCGAAGGTCAATCGGTTTGACTGTACATCTCTCTTGTCGCGTTCGCGTTGCACCCCGGCACGCTGGACCCTCCACGCCGTTCACCGAATGGAACGCGCTTCGTCTTGTGTTTTTGCTCTCTTGTGGGACCGCAGTTAAGAGCAAACCGACGTTGTCGGCGTTCTGGGAACGGGGGTCCCCAGACTTGCCTGCCTGTGGCCTGCGGCGTGGCTCAAGTGGGGGCCCAGCGCGGCCCATCTTCATCAGCTCAAGCTCAAGACCCTCGCGAGGGGCCAAGCCTCGCGGGGCGGATGACCGGAAGCTTCCTTAGAGGCAGCCTCATCAGGCAGGCTCGCGAGGAGGCGGAGAGATCAAGGCAGAGGTACCTCGCGAGGAGCCCGTGACGCAAGCCATGACGATCGAGACCAGGCGGGTGCCGGCCTGCGCAGTGTCCTTGTTTCCCCTTTGGTCCAAAGGGGGCAAGCACAGGCCAAGGCATCGGGCAAAGGTTACCATTCTGGTGCAACGAGACCAAGACCAGCAGAGCGGCAGGACGGAGGTCACCGTGGAGCCCAAGACAGCGTCATCACCAGTGCTTTTGGCAGCTGAAGACCACCTTTGGTCAGGATAACTTGTACTAGATGTTCCCCTTCAAAATGGCCAATTGTTGGCGCCCTTCCCGCTCATTATTTGGGGGAGAGGCCCAGGGCCTTTATAAATAGAGCTAGCAACCACAGAGTAGAGGGGGGACATCTAGAGATCTGGTAGAGCCCTAGCAGAGAGAGAGAGGCGACTGAACTCACCCAAACAGTTCATCGCACCGGCTCAATAACACCTCTCGCGAGGCTGTTCTTCCCTTGTACTGTTCATCGTCATCCCCTGAGGCAATCCACCACACCACACACTGGAGTAGGGTATTACACCACAACGGTGGCCCGAACCAGTATAAACCTCGTGTCCCTTGTGTTGTTCGTTGTTTCCAGCCTAGATCACGCGAGGAGATTGGACGTAGATCGGTAGGGGAGAGATCTCCGCGCGCACCCCAGTGTTCGAACCTCAAGGGTCTGCCGGAACCCGAAATCCGACATTTGGCGCACCAGGTAGGGGTGCGCCGGAGTCCTCCCTCCTGACGACCCGCTCTCCCCCAACATTGCATTCCACCCTCATGGCGGACAACGCGCCGCCCGCTCCAGCAACGGATGCCGGCACTGGGGCCAGGGGGCTCCGGGCCTTGGCTCCCACCTTGCTACAAGTGCAGTGGCCACGCAAGTTCAAGCCCGAGATGCCGCTGCGCTACAACGGCGCAACGGACCCAATGATTTTCCTGCTGGCGTACGGGGAGGCCGTCCTCAGAGCCGGGGGCGACGACCGGGTGATGGCCAACTGGTTACCCATGGCCCTCACCGGCGTCCCGCGCGTGTGGCTCCTCCACCTGCCGACGGCTTCTATCACCTCCTGGGAGGAGCTGCGCGACCTCTTCCTCGCCCGTTTTGCCGCACCAGCACTGCCCATCGTCGCAGCTCTCCTGGGTGGCTCCCAGGCACCACCCTCTAGCCATCACGTCAAGCCATTCACCCGCCGGATCAGCACCGCCTCCAAGCGCCGAGAAGCCCTCCCCTGGGCTGGGTGGCGCCCGAGGCCGATCCAACCTTTGACTCGGAGGATCTCCCCTTCAACCCCATCGGTTCGGGCACGCTCCCGATGCTGTGCACTCCCACCATCTGCCAAGTGGTCGTCACCAGGACCCTCATCGACGGCGGTGCCGGCCTCAACGTGCTCTCTGTGGAGGCCTTCAGCCTCCTCCACGTGTCGCTGGAGCGGCTCCAACCCAGCAGGCCTTTCTCGGGCGTTGGAGATGGGTCCACCACCTCCTTGCGACGGATACGCCTCCCAGTGACCTTCGGCACCTACGACAACTTCCGCATGGAGCTGATCGACTTCGACATCGCCCCCATCGGCCTCCCCTACAATGCCATCCTCGGCTATCCGGCCTTGGCTCGGTTCATGGCAGCAACTCACCCAGCGTACAACCTCATGAAGATGCCTGGGAGCAGCGGCGTCCTCACCGTGTCAGGAGACACAAGGGATGCGCTGCAGGTGCTCCAGCTTGTTTTTAGGGCAGCCGCGGTGGCGCAGCCCACTAGCACCGACGCCCTTGAGCCCAAGGGGGCTGCGCCGGCTAAAAAGAAGCAGCTATTCACCCAAGACAAGGTGGAAACCAAGCAGGTACCAGTCGACGAGGACGGGTCCACTAACGCCACCTTCACCATAGGGGCCAACCTTGAGCCCGAGCAAGAGAGGGCCCTGGTGAGGTTCCTGCGTGCGAACAAGAAGGTGTTCGCGTGGGAACCTGATCAGTTAGCGGGGGTCCCAAGGGATGTGATTGAGCATCACCTCAACGTGTGCCCCAATGTGTGCCCCGTGAAGCAGAAGGCGAGGCGGCAGTCCACTGAGAAACAGGCTTTCACCGTTCAAGAGACCCCGAAGTTAGAGGCGGCAGGAGTTATCTGCGAGGTCCGCTACCCTGATTGGCTGGCTAATCCAGTCGTTGTGCCAAAAAAGGGAGGAAAGGGGCGCATGTGTGTCGACTTCACCAACCTCAACAAGGCCTGCCCGCAGGATCCATTTCCGCTCCCCCGCATTGACCAGATAGTCGACTCCACCGCAGAGTGTGACCTATTGTGCTTCCTAGATGCCTTCTCGGGCTATCACCAGATCAAGATGGCGGTAGAAGACGTGGAAAAGACGGCTTTCCTGACCCCGTGTGGAGTGTACTGCTATACGTGCATGCCATTTGGGTTGCGCAACGCAGGCGCGACCTTTCAGCGGCTGATGCACATCGCCTTAGGCGGTAGCTCGGGAGGAACGCTGAAGCTTACGTCGATGACATTGTGGTGAAGTCTCGTGAGGCAAGAACCCTGATACAGGACCTGGAAGAAACCTTTGCGAGCCTCAACGAAGTGGAGCTATGGCTCAACCCGGGGAAGTGCGTGTTTGGAGTCCCCTCGGGTAAGCTCCTGGGTTTCCTTGTGTCCCACAGGGGCATCGGGGCCAACCCAGAGAAGGTCAGGGCAGTCGAAGACATGAGCCCGCCAAGGACCCTCAGAGAAATGCAGAAGCTCACCGGGCGTGTAACTGCGCTGGGGCGCTTCATCTCCAAGCTGGGGGAATGAGCGCTGCCCTTCTTCAAGCTGATGAAGAAAAAGGGCCCCTTCGAATGGACTGAAGAGGCCGACAAGGCATTCCAAGACCTCAAGAGGTACCTTACCAGCCCACCAGTGATGGTAGCTCCGCGTCCTCGGGAGCCCCTGGTGCTCTACCTTGCGACCACCCCCTACTCCGCTAGTGCAGCCCTGGTGGCGGTCAGGGAGGAGCGCTGTGCCAAGGCCGCATCGACCGTCAAAACTGAAGCAAAGAAGAGCCAGGAGGGCCTCGCGAAGGCCGCAACCGCAGCCGGAAAGGAATAGCCGCAGCAGGAGAACGCACCTGGAGCAGGAGAGGCCTCTTCAGGAGACCAAGCGCTGGGAGCTCCATCGTCTCAAGAGACGCCTCGACCTCTGGAGGACGCAAGCTGCGCCAGCACCCTCAACCTCGTCGAGCATCGCGTGTACTTCGTCAGCACAGTGCTACGGGACGCAAGGGCACGGTATCCCATGCCTCAAAAACTCCTCGCGCTACTAGTGGCCTCACGCAAGCTGCACCACTACTTCCAAGGCCATCCCATCAAAGTCGTCTCAGCATACCCCTTGGAAAGAGTGCTCAGGAGCCCCAACTCAGCTGGAAGGGTTGCTGAATGGAACATTGAACTACAGGCATTTCAGCTAGAATTCAGTACGACCAGAGTCATCAAGGGAGCCGCACTTGCGGATTTCGTGGCAGAATGGGCAGAAGCGCCGGGTCTCGAGGCAGGCGAAGACCGATCACTTTCCCCGGGAAGTGAAGCACCGGACAGCTGGGTCATGTACTTCGATGGGGCGTTCTCCCGACACGGTGCGGGAGCTGGCGCGGTGCTCATATCCCTTACCCAGGACAAACTCTACTACGCCGTACAACTCTGCTTCCAGCACGGAGAAAAGGTCTCCAACAACATAGCGGAGTACGAAGGCCTGATAGCAGGCTTGAAGGCCGCAATTGCCTTAGGGGTGAAGCGCCTCATCATCAAGGGCGATTCGCAGCTCCTCGTCAACTTCTCCAACAAGATATACGAGCCAAAGGACGAGCACATGGAGGCCTACCTCGCTGAGGTTCGTAAGATGGAGAAACAGTTCTGGGGGCTGGAGTTGCAGCATGTGCCTCGCGGCACCAATCAGGAGGCTGATGACGTTGCCAAGAGGGCATCTAGGCGGCTGTCTCAGGAGCCAGGCGTCTTCGAGGAGCGGCTCTTCAAACCCTCGGCGGTGCCGTCACTATCGAGCACGGCGTAACCAAGGGAGGAGCTCCCTCAGCCGCCCACCTCAGGAACCCCGGTCTGCGGCCTGGCCTCAGGGGCACTCCTGCTCCTGG
The DNA here is from genome assembly GCF_003073215.2 of Triticum urartu. Taxonomy (NCBI): domain Eukaryota; kingdom Viridiplantae; phylum Streptophyta; class Magnoliopsida; order Poales; family Poaceae; genus Triticum; species Triticum urartu. The sequence goes on from NC_053022.1 coordinate 125,599,511, forward strand.
CGTTGGGGCCTCAGGAAGGGTGTTGGATCCCGGAGCTCAAGAACTACCTGATGCAAGGGACTCTGCTGGAGAACAAGGAGGAAGCGGAGCGTGTGGCGCGGCAGGCCGCAGCTTATTGCATCAAGGATGGAGAGCTCTACAGGAAGCGACCAAATGACGTGTCCCTACGTTCCATGTCCCGAGAGCAAGGGAAGAAGCTGTTGGCGGACATACACGGCGGAGACTGCGGGCACCACTCGTTGTCACGAACGCCCGTCGGCAAGGCGTTCCATAGTGGATTCTACTGGCCCACGGCGCTCAACGACGCCGTTGAGCTGGTGAAGGCTTGCGAGGCCTGCCAGTTTCACGCTAAGAAGATCCATCAGCCTGTGGGAGGTCTACAGACTATACCCCTCTCATGGCCGTTCGCAGTTTGGGGGCTGGACATTCTGGGCCCGTTTCCTCGGGCGCCAGGAGGCTATCGCTACCTCTACGTCGTCGTGGACAAGTTCACCAAGTGGGCTGAGGTGGAAGCCGTCCGCACAATCCCGGCAGGCTCTGCGGTCAAGTTCATCAAGGGCCTCATGAGCCGATTTGGGGTGCCCAACCGCATCATCACCGACAACGGTTCGCAATTCACCAGTAATCTCTTCAAAACGTACTGTGCTAACCTTGGAACGCACAAATGCTACGCTTCGGTAGCACACCCCCAGAGCAACGGCCAGGCCGAGCGAGCCAACGAGGAGGTCCTGAGGGGCCTCAAAGCCAGGACCTTCAAGAAGAAGCTGGAGGCCTGTGGCAGGGGCTGGTACGACGAGGTCCAGTCCATGTTGTGGTCAATCCGCACCACTGCGACCAAGCCGACTAGCGAGACCCTGTTCTTCCTCGTCTACGGGGCAGAGGTTGTTCTCGCTCACGAGGTCAGGCGTCGCTCCGCACGGGTCCTGGCGTTCGGCGAGACGCAGCAGGACGCCATGCGGGGGACGGATCTCGTGCTGGGGGAGGAACGCCGTCGAGAAGCCGCACTGCGAGCGGCAAGGTATCAACAGGCGTTGCGACGATACCACTGCCGCAACATCCGCCCCAGAACTCTTGAGGTAGGGGATCTCGTGCTTAGACGGGTTCTCTCCAGGGAGGGGCTGCACAAGCTCTCTCCCATGTGGGAGGGCCCATTCAAGGTTGTTCATGTCTCCAGGCCTGGCTCTGCTTGCTTGGAGACCACGGAGGGGGTACCCATCCAGAACGCGTGGAACATTCAACATCTCCGGAGGTTCTACCCCTGAGTGAGGCCTAGCGCCTAGGAAAGGCCTGGTGCCTGTGAAGAAGGCAAATGCCTGTGAAGCTGCCATGTTTTGGGAAAGGCCCGGTGCCTGTGAAGAAGGCAAATGCCTGTGAAGCTGTCGTGTTTTGGGAAAGGCCCGGTGCCTGTGAAGAAGGCAAATGCCCGTGAAACTACCGTGTTCTGGGAAAGGCCCGGTGCCTGTGAAGAAAGCAAATGCCTGTGAAGCTGCCGCATTTCGGGAAAGGCCCGGTGCCTGTGAATAAGGCCAATGTCTGTGAAGCTCGCCGCTCGTGACACTCTCACGTAACAATGAGTGGGGCTGTACACGCCCTAGAGTCTCCGGAGTGCCGCCCTCGGGCCTCGGGGGCTCCCGCCCACGCCCAGTGGCAGCACTTAGCTCCGCGCTGGTGAGAAGACGTCGAAGACTAGAATAGGTGCCGGACGCAGCTTTTCCATTTGCTTTATGCAGTTGGCTTATTTATTCCCGTTTGAAGTTTTATTGGAGCTGTTGGCGTTCCCGGCTTGTGACTCTTTATCTTTTTCACTCGCTTGCCTCGTTTTCTCTCGCACAAGTCTTGCGAGGGAGGTTCGCGGGCGCCCTCGCGAGTGTTTTATGCCCCGATCATTTGGAGCTTTCCTATCCGAGTCCTCTGCGGGAGCACCCCTCCCAGTCCATGCCCCACGGGCAACGCGACACAAGCGCAGGACCTGGGCCGATCACCCCCACAACCAAGACCGAAAGTTACCCATCCTACTAATCCTTGCAGGGCACGAAGCGCATGGCGAGGCCACGGCCTCGGGAGGCGAGGACCGCGTCAAGCCTCACCGAGCTAAAATAATTCCCGCACATGGGTGCACGGTGCGGAAACACAGCGCAGAAATAGCGGAAGCGGCGCGATGGTTAACAGAAGCAGTTCTAACACGCCCCCGTGGGGCCCTATACTACCTTCTATTTTTGCGCAGGAAAAGAAGAAAAACAAAATGGGCGCGGTCCGTCCTGCACCAACCCATGGCGAAGGTTCGAGCTGCTCCTGGGGCTCAGGCGGATCCCTCCTCTCGCTTCACCGGGGCGCGACGACGGGCTGACCCGCTACCTTCACCCAGGCGGGCGCGACGGCGCGGGGGCTGGTCACAGCCACCGCTGGAGGAGCTGCTGCCTGAGAGGGAGTCGCCGAAGCTTAGCGAACCCCGAGCACCGCCGCCTGTGCGCCTGTCGCCGTCTTCATCCTGGTCGGTACCGGGGCTGGGCAGGCGGCCGCGGTCGTCATCTTCGGGCAACACCCAGCACGGCGACCGTCTTCCCCGAACACCCTCACGTAGAGGGTGGCGTCGCCATCGAACTTGAAGTGCAGGGTGCACCGCCGATTCAGGCCGCGTGCGGGGGCAAACGTTTGGCAGCCACGGGTCAGGGCCCCATTCCCAGAGACGGAGACCTCCAGCGAAGCCCAGGAGGCCCTACTGCAGCAGCCGTCTGCCTGGAGCCAGAGGCCGCACCGGGCGCTGGTCGGAAGTTCACCTACCAAGAAACGAGGGAGCTGGAGCCAGGTGCTGGTTGGGTCCGCGACCACACGACGAACTCCGGCAGCACCTCCACAGAGCGAAAGCGAGGCCTAGGGGGCGCGCAGCCATGACGTACCCCCCATAGGCAACCGGGCGCTCACCACCGCACAGGGAACCGCCTCCGTGGCCGCGGGAGGCCACTACGGGGACCGTGGAATACTTGCGAGGGCGGCCTCGGCCGCGCTTGGTCGGGGGGGTCAGGCCCTGCCTGACGGGCCTTTCCTTTCTCCGCGGCCGAGAATCTCTTTGGAGCCATGGGAACGACGAGTAGCCAAGAAGAAGAGAAGGAGCAGCAGGAAGGGATGAGTTGAAGGGGCTCGCGCAGCCCCGTACTTATAGCTGGAGGAGGCCAACCGCCGAGCACCACGATCGCAGGTAATCATGACCGGTTTCTCTGCATGCAGGGACTTGTCAAGTCGTGCGGTCGCCGAGGCGTCATGGGGAAGCGCATACGCTCACGTCCAATCAATCGCCACACGGCGCCCAAGGCCGCAGGCTATTGGGGGCCACGGCGCTTCGCGCTTGCCCCTTCGCTTCCCTGCTAGGCCAAGCCTGGGCGCGCCTTGGGCCCGGGGGCTACTGTCGGTGTTCTGGGAACGGGGGTCCTCAGACTTGCCTGCCTGCGGCCTGCAGCATGGCTCAAGTGGGGGCCCAGCGCGGCCCATCTTCATCAGCTCAAGCTCAAGACCCTCGCGAGGGGCCAAGCCTCGTGGGGCAGATGACCGGAAGCTTCCTCAGAGGCAGCCTCATCAGGCAGGCTCGCGAGGAGGCAGAGAGATCAAGGCAGAGGTACCTCGCGAGGAGCCCGTGACGCAAGCCATGACGATCGAGACCAGGCGGGTGCCAGGCGGGCGCCGGCCTGTGCAGTGTCCTTGTTTCCCCTTTGGTGCAAAGGGGGCAAGCACAGGCCAAGGCATCGGGCAAAGGTTACCATTCCGGTGCAACGAGACCAAGACCAGCAGAGCGGCAGGACGGAGGTCACCGTGCAGCCCAAGACGATGTCATCACCAGTGCTTTGGGCAGCCGAAGACCACCTTTGGTCAGGATAACTTGTACTAGATGTTCCCCTTCAAAATGGCCAATTGTTGGCGCACTTGCCGCTCATTATTTGGGGGAGAGGCCCAGGGCCTTTATAAATAGAGCTAGCCACCACATAGTAGAGTGGGGACATCTAGAGATCTGGTAGAGCCCTAGCAGAGAGAGAGAGAGGCGACTGAACTCACCCAAACAGTTCATCGCACCGGCTCAAGAACACCTCTCGCGAGGTTGTTCTTCCCTTGTACTGTTCATCGTCAACCCCCGAGGCAATCCACCACACCACACACTGGAGTAGGGTATTACACCACAACGGTGGCCCGAACCAGTATAAACCTCGTGTCCCTTGTGTTGTTCGTTGTTTCCAGCCTAGATCACGCGAGGAGATTGGACGTAGATCGGTAGGGGAGAGATCTCCGTGCGCACCCCAGTTTTCGAACCTCAAGAGTCTGCCGGAACCCGAAATCCGATAGACGTCCCTCCCCCTCCCCCTCTCACATCATTTATACTACCACCCCCTCCGTTTTATGCGGAGTAAATAAAAACAGAGAGAGTATACTATGGATGAGGATCCTTTGACGTGGTCGAACCCATTGAGTAACTGACATGCGGGGCCTAGCAAGCATGGGGTCCGCCAGTAAGTGGACGAAAGGGAGGGTAAGGTAGGGATACCTACGTCAGAGGATTCACTTCCACTACTACTCCCTCCTTCCATCTAGAGGGCCTAATGCGTTTTTTGAGGCTAACTTTGACCAAATGTTAGAGTAATAATATATGACATGCAACTTACACAAAGCATACAATCAAATTCATATGTGAAAGGAGCTTCCAATGATATAATTTTCACATTATACATCTCATGTACTATTAATCTTGTCAATAGTCAAAGGCGGTTTTGAAAAATGCATTAGAGCATGGTTAACAATATAGCCAACCAATGGCTATAAGGAACTGCCATGTCATCTATAGCCATCATCTATATGCACTCATACAATAGTCTGGGCTATAAGGTTGGCTATTTCCTGCAAAAAAAGTTGGCTATTGTACTAGTACTTTTTCCCATCTCCACTCTATCTCTTTCTTCATATTTATTGCATTTACCTAGAAATGCGTATATAGCTAGGCTCTTGCATGAGAGCTTACTCACCTTACTTTTTCACATCTCTCTCCTTCACATTGGCAAAAGTGCCATGTAAGTTGGCTCTTAGTAGTAGAATGGCTATTAGGTTGGCTCTAAGCATTTAATATTTGCATGAGCAAGGTATATGATTGGAAGAGAGTTGCATGCATACTATTTTTCTTGATCTATGAGCAAGGTATATGATTGGAAGAGCCCGATTCACTCTCTCTCCTCTCTTCTCACTCCTCCAAGTAGGATTTTTAATGACATGACAAGTCTTATAGCCTGCTGACTAGGCCTTATTAGACTTGCTCTTAGGCCCTATATAAATGGAAGGAGGGATTACTATGAGCACTTCTCTGACGCCCCGAGACCGATGCTCGAGAAGACTTCCATATGTTCCAGGTTTCGCCGTGTGTTTCATTTGTGCCTGCCCTTTTATTTTTTGCATTGCATCATGTCATCATGCCATTAAATTTTTCCAACTCACTTAAATAAATTGCATGGATTTCTGATCCATTTAAATCAAGGGAGTTCACATGGTGAAATTCTCTTTATAACATATGAAAGTCTCCTACTATTATTAGGGAGCTATTATAAATATTCCATATTTTCAGAATCACCCATAACACAATTGCACTACTCTTCAACTCTTCTTTTACCCGACTCAACCTCCTATCCTTCCTTTTCGACCTTTTAAGTTAAATTGCAAATTGAGTTGCAATTTTACTTTCGCCATTAATGTTCATCTTGTGCCCATAAATCATATCTATTATGTAGGGCCATCCTATAAAAATTTAAGCCCATTTGGGTTCGGTTTGGTTAGGTTATAAATTTAAACATGTTCGTATGCCCTCAGACCGATGCTCGAGAAGACTTCCATATGTTCCGGGTTTCGCCGTGTGTTTCATTTGTGCCTGCCCTTTTATTTTTTGCATTGCATCATGTCATCATGCCATTAAATTTTTCCAACTCACTTAAATAAATTGCATGGATTTCTGATCCATTTAAATCGAGGGAGTTCACATGGTGAAATTCTCTTTATAACATATGAAAGTCTCCTACTATTATTAGGGAGCTATTATAAATATTCCATTTTTTCAGAATCACCCATAACACAATTGCACTACTCTTCAACTCTTCTTTTACCCGACTCAACCTCCTATCTTTCCTTTTCGACCTTTCAAGTCAAATTGCAAATTGAGTTGCAATTTTACTTTCGCCATTAATGTTCATCTTGTGCCCATAAATCATATCTATTATGTAGGGCCATCCTATAAAAATTTAAGCCCATTTGGATTCGGTTTGGTTAGGTTATAAATTCATGCATGTTTGGATTAAATTCGAACATGTTTAGATTTATAGTGTGTAAAATCCTCACATCACTTTTCTTTAATTGTCCATATTCCAAGGACTCCAAAACTATTTTTTGTCTCTCCCTAATTACACTGCTACCTCTCTGTCCATTTATGCAAGTTCTATTTATATCTTATAAATGGATAAGGAGAGACAACAGAGGGGGAGAGTTCTAGCTGAGGCCCAGTTTTCTCTCCGCGCAGCACCACAGCCCACTTGGGCCTCCCCACTCTAGCCAGTCCAGCCCAGTCGCACCTATAGCGAACCCTAGCCGCCAGGGAGCGGGCTCCCTTGATCCCATCTCCCTCTCCCTTCGTTCTCCTCCTGCGCCGCCAGAGACACGCACGTAGGCGCATCCTCTCCTTCCTCGACCCCCACTCTCTCCCTCTCCTCTCGCTCGAGCCGTCCTCCAGCCACAGGACCCCACACGTCCGTCCCACAGACATACCTCCTCCCCCCCCCCGCGTCTTCGTCTCGCCAGAGCTTCTGCAGCCTCGCGCGCCCGTGCTCCCGAGCCCCCTCGTCCAGGAGCTCCACGAGGAGAGGAGCAACAACGCCCGAGCATCGGCTTCGCCCGCTGCTTCTCTGGATGCTGCGCCTCAACGAGCTCCTCCGTCCCTCCTCCGCCAATTCCCCTGCCGGGCTCCTCTTCCTCCGCGCCGTCTTCGTCGAGCACCAGGAGCTCGACCTCGAGCCTCTCCACGCGCGCCCGCACCCATGCTTCGCTCCTGAAGGCATGCAACCGCCCCGAGCTCCCTTGCCTCGCTTGCCTCCACCCGGAGCCGCGCCTACGACGGGATCCATGTCATCCGGCCTGTCCCGCCTCCTGCAGACCTCCTCGTCGCCATGCCAAGCTGCCGCTGCCGCTGCTGCTTCACCGGTGAGCACAGGCCGCCGCCGCGTTGCCTTGCCTTCACCTCCCGGCTTCGTCTGCGTCCCGCTCAACCCTGTGGACGTCAAGTACCTCTACGATGGCCCTGTACGCCTATGACCGTGTACCTCCACAACCATTGGTTATGCCAAGATCGACTACGCGGGTTCGCCAAGTACCCCACCGGCAAGACCGACGACCGAACAACTTCATACCGAAACAACAAGTCCTCTCCGAACCTTGTATGACTACCGTCGCAAGAACGAGACCGGCAAGTTCAAATGACCCCAAGTACCTCTTCGAAACGACCGAGTACCATTACCGTCGGACGCTCGAACGACTACAGGCCGAAACGTCAAGTTCCTCGATGAACTGTGTATGACTACTGTTTCCCGTGGATTCACCTAAGTACCACGAAATGGACGACCCTACAAGTTCAACTACAGTTGCGGTGTACAACTATCGTCGCCTCGGAGATGTTGGGTTTATCAAGTTCCTTTTTGGAAAAGTACCACTACTTCCACGACTATACGAGAACAACTACCCTCGTTGAAGGCCGTCAAGTGAACAACTACCGTCGACGTGTACGACTACTTCGTGAACGTGTACCCGATGACCCTGGAGACCTATGTTGTGCCAAGTACCCCCCTCGTTAACCCGAACATCTATAGGAAAATGTGTACCACTACCGTCGAGGACCGATAGTACCACTACTTCTACTACCATCGCGGAACGACTACTTCCTCTACTTCCCTCGACGAACCCAAACCATCCCGTTTGCACGCTTTGAAGGTATAACCACCGAGACGACACCCGTGAACGAATGTTGAGTGTTGTATGAAATGCTCGCGTTTGCACCGTGCCCGACATGTGTCTTGCATGTTCCCCGTTGCCATACCGTCATCTCATGGGACACCCAGTAACTGGGATCACCCCACCATCTCTAACTCGTTCCACACATCCGCACACTTGTTCTTTTCACCGACATCTCTATCGAGTTACCGGAACCGATATGTTGCCGTGGCATCATTTTCGATTCATTGCCGTGGCACCCCTTCCGTTTCTGCCACGGTGATAAATGCTTCATATCATGCTCATGGTAACATTTTCATAAAATTGCATAAGCTTGCATATGCCATCCGCATCATGATAATAACATTTAAAATGTTTAAAATGGTTGTTTGCTTTAATTTGCTAAATGCATATGGGGATTTACCGGAATTGTTGTTTGTTATTTCCGGCCTCATTTAAACTTGCCTAAATGTTTAGTTTACTTACGCTCCACCTCTTGCCATGTTTAACCAACATTTAATATTGTTGAGTACCTAATCGGGAGTGAACTAAATAATGGAATGTGGTGTTTTGTCAATATGCATCCCGATGCATATTGAGCTCCACTTAACTTGTAGTGTTGTTTGTGCACTTTGCCATGCCATGCATATTTAAACCCGACATGCATCATACTTGATTGTGCATCATGCCATGTTATGTGATGGTTGTTTACTATGTTGTTTGTTTCTTTCTGGTGTTGCTTCTTCGAGTTAGTTCCGTTAACATCGCGTTTCTGAGGATCCATTCGACTACGTCTGTTTGTCTTCTTCATGGACTCGTTCTTCTTCCTTGCGGGATTTCAGGCAAGATGACCATACCCTCGAAATCACTTCTATCTTTGCTTGCTAGTTGCTCGCTCTATTGCTATGCCGCGCTACCTAACACTTACTTTTTCATGCCTCCCATATTGCCATGTCAAGCCTCTAACCCATCTTTCCTAGCAAACCGTTGTTTGGCTATGTTACTGCTTTTGCTCAGCCCCTCTTATAGCGTTGCTAGTAGCAGATGAAGCTGAAGTTTGTTCCATGTTGGAACATGGATATTGTTGGGATATCACAATATCTATTATGTTAATTAATGCATCTATATACTCGGTAAAGGGTGGAAGGCTCGGCCTTATGCCTGGTGTTTTGTTCCACTCTTGTTGCCCTAGTTTCCGTGATACCGGTGTTATGTTCCTTGATTTTGTGTTCCTTACGCGGCTGGGTTATAATGGGAACCCCTTGACAGTTTGCCTTGAATAAAACTCCTCCAGCAAGGCCCAACCTTGATTTTACCATTTGCCACCTAAGCCTTTTCCCATCGGGTTTCCGGAGCCCGAGGGTCATCTTTATTTTAAACCCCCGGGCCAGTGCTCCTTTGAGTGTTGGTCCAAACTAGAGCCCCTTGCAGCGCCACCTCGGGGAAACTTGAGGGTTAGTTTTAGTTGTACGGACTGCTCATCCGGTGTGCCCTGAGAACGAGATATGTGCAGCTCCTATCGGGATTTGTCGGCACATTCGGGCGGCTTTGCTGGTCTTGTTTTACCATTGTCGAAATGTCTTGTAACCGGGATTCCGAGTCTGATCGGGTCTTCTTGGGAGAAGGAATATCCTTCGTTGACCGTGAGAGCTTGTGATGGGCTAAGTTGGGACACCCCTGCAGGGTTTTGAACTTTCGAAAGCCGTGCCCGCGGTTATGGGCAGATGGGAATTTTTTAATGTCCGGTTGTAGAGAACTTGACACTTAACTTAATTAAAATGCATCAACCGCATGTGTAGCCATGATGGTCTCTTCTCGGCGGAGTTCAGGAAGTGAACACGGTTCTTGTGTTATGCCTGAACATAAGTAGTTTCAGGATGACTTCTTGATCATTTATAACTTCTCGATCGTGCTTTGCTTCTCTTCTCGCTCTCTTTTGCGTAAGTTAGCCACCATATGTGCTAGTGCTTCCTTAAGCTCCACCTCACTACCCTTTCCTACCCTTAAGCTTAAATAGTCTTGATCGCGAGGGTGTGAGATTGCTGAGTCCCCGTGACTCACAGATACTTTCAAAACAGTTGCAGGTGCCTATGATACCAGTGCAGGTGACGCAACCGAGCTCAAGCGGGAGCTTGATGAAGACCTTTTCTTTGTGGTGTTTCGTTTCCTTTTGATCAGTAGTGGAGCCCAGTTGGGGCAATCGGGGATCTAGCATTTGGGGTTGTCTTTATTTTGGTTCCGTAGTCGGACCTTGATTGTATTCTGGATGATGTAATGTTATATTTATGTATTGTGTGAAGTGGCGATTGTAAGCCAACTCTTTATCTCTTTCTTATTCAGTACATGGGATGTGTAAAGATTACCCCTCTTGCGACATGCCTACTATGCGGTTATGCCTCTAAGTCGTGCTCCGACACGTGGGAGATATAGCCGCATCGTGGGTGTTACAAGTTCATACTCTACTACAGATGTTGTCGGTACTCCACTAGTACTATTGGACAGTGAGCTTCAAAAAAGTTACTATTGGACTAGCTATACGTGGCGAAATCATAGTAGGAAGAGCATGTGCGAGAACAAGCACATTCACGTGGTTGAAAACAAATTGGAAACCATCTCTGTTTGAATACAAATCTAGGGGTACGTACGAATCTAACAATATTGATTTGGCGTTGTCGAATGTTGATACTTTTTCTGTTAGTTTGATCAAAGTAGAGATACTTTGACTACACAAAAAACTTATATGTAAACTAATCCCTCTGTTCCTAAATATAAGTCTTTTTAGATATTGCAATTAGAGACTACATACGGAGCAAAATGAGTGAACCTACACTCTAAACTATGCCTATATACATCTGTACGTAGTCCATAGTGAAATCTCTAGAAAGACTTATATTTAGGAACAGAGGGAGTAGAAAGGATCGGTATTGAATACCCTTTATATATGATTTGCGGATGCTATGATCACCGGTTCAAAATTTTGAATCCGCCTTAGGTATCACACATGCACCCACTCGTTTTCTCTTGATTTCATCTCGGGGTCCGGAGATCGATTGAAAGAGGACTAGGGTGGGTACAATACGTTTGTTTCGCTTATGAACATACAATATACTCCCTCTGATCCCCACAGACCCCCCCCTCGCGGGTCATTTCTATCATAGAAACAGACCAAACCTTTATGTCCTTGCACGACACACAATTGATCTCTCAACATCAATCAATATCGTGAAGATGTGTCAGGGCATGAACCAAATGGGATGTCAAAACTAAGACGGGAAGCGACACGTAGTGGAGGCAAAGTGAAACTTTAAACGAACCATTTGTTTGTATGCATGTCAGACAAATTACAACATTGGAAATACAAGCATGGTCTAGGCCCACATGCGAATGATACTCGGCAGAATGTTCAAATGATGCATGCGGGAGGATGGACTCGACCGGAGGGCGGCATGATCGATGGAGAAGAGGGCTGGAGAGGAATGATGAATAAGCAACACCGCATGATTATACTTGAACGGCTCAAATAAACAATAAGTTGTCTCATTTTCCCTTCCGTCTTGGTCACGGAGTAAGATACTCCCTTTGTTTTTATTTACTCTGCATATTAGGTTTGACTGAAGTCAAACTTCATAAAATTCGACCAAGTTTATAGAAAACTAGCAAGATGCCCGTGCGTTGCATGGAACATCAAGATCATGTGGGAGAAAAGGATGAACGAGGGAAGGCCTTATCTGCAAATGTGGAGAGGAGTGCGGGTAAATTGTCATAGTTTCCTTCCTATCCTTTAGATATAGATCGGACGACCTATATTGCGGGATGGCAGGAACACCATCATCACAAACTCTGCTTTTTTATGTACACTAGCAAGATGCCCGTGCGTTGCACGGAACATCAAGATGCATTTGTATGAGTAGTTTATCTTGTGGGAGAAAAGAACAAATGAGGGAAGGCCTTATTTGCAAATGTGGAGAGGGGTGTGGGTATCTTTTTGCAAAATTGCATAGTTTCCTTCCTATTCATCAGATATAAACCGGACGGACTCTTATAAAAACAGAGTTGGTGATGATGGTGTGCCTGCCATCCTGCAATATAGGCCGTCCGATTTATAATTGACGGATAGGAAGGAAACTAGGGCAATTTTGCAAAAAGGTACCCACACACCTCTCCACAATTGCAAATAAGGCCTTCCCTCGTTCATCCTTTTCTCTCACAAGATAAAGTAGTCATACAAATGCACCTTGATGTTACGTCCAACGCACGGGCATCTTGCTAGTAAGAGTAGAAATATGAACATTTACAATAGCAAATATATATGATGTGAAAGTATATTCAATAATGAATCTAATGGTATTGATTTTTTATTGTATATGTTATTATTTTTGTCTATGAACTTTGTGAAAATTTACAAAGTTTGACTTTGAGCAAAGCTAAAATGCGGAGTAAATAAAAACAGAGGGAGTATGCAGGGACTAGTATAGTTACTACTGTCGGAACATGGTAAGTTGGACCCCTAAATGCGGGCACGAACCGGGAACACCTCAATTATTCTTTCAAACAGTCGGACACCTACATTTAGCATACCATCCGGCTACTTAATCAAGTGTTACGCTTCACTACTTGAAAAGGAAAAGGGTGGCACCGTACCCAAAACCACCACACTTGGGGCTAGGGTAACAACTTGGTACTGTACCACATTTGAACCAGGGCACAAAAACCACGTTCTGCGCCTAATGCACAAGGCGGAGCACCGACGCTCGAATATGGCCGGGAAAAGAGGGAAACCGACATGTGGGGCACACCTTTCGGGACGACGTAGCGCAGATTAGTCCAATGGAGGAGCTGGCCCACGACCTCCTCGCCACCGACAACCGTTCATGTGGGTTGTGGGGGCTAGCAACGTGGCACAACTCCAGCAATGCCTCAGGACAGGGCGACCGCGGTGACTGACACGCTCATCGTCGTTGGACACGGTCGGTTTCGGTGTGCCAAGGGTGGCGTAAGCGCTATGGCACGACCAGCAGATCAATACCCGGCTCGTCGAGGATGCACGGGGCGCCGAAGTGCGCGCGCGCCGCGACGCGTCCACAGAGTGGGGTAGCGCGGCCAGCTACATCCCCGGGACCTGAGACCATGCCGGGTCATCTTGCTTTTCAATGACATGTGGGGTCGCATGTGAGCAAAGGGCATCTCCAACTTTGCCACGACCGCAGCAGACTACCCTGGCACACCAAAGACCCTCGTCCCTCACGCCGTCGCGCAGTGCGTTCCTAGCCAGCGGCAGCTGCCCGCATTCATTCCGTCTGTCCGTATGTCGTTTTTAAGAGGCTCGGTGCCCGAGGAACAAACTCCGGCAACTTAATGACATGCCCGGACGCTTTGGCCTCACCGGAATGCGCTACTTAAAGCGGCAATGCCCAGCTAACTCCACACCATAGCGCATCATCCTGCTATCTGGCGCCACATCCGCCATGACCGCGAGCGTGAACGCTCTGCGGGAGAGCTTTGTCTTCGGGCATGAAGCTCGAGGTCGCCGCCCTCGCCCAAGTCGCCGCTCGCGACGCAATAGCGGCGTATAAGGACGCGGACTCGACCGCACAAGCGGTGGCCACGATGGCGGCCGATGACGGGGGCACCGTCAGCCACGCGTCCTACTTGCCGCCGTCCAACGTCCAGCACAGCCGAGGTCGGGGACTCCTCCGAGGATGATTAGGGCATGGGAGGTGGCAGGGCATGGTGTGCCAACTGGCCGGTCCGTCTCCCGTGTTCTACTCTTCCTCGTCGGAGACTGGACCTTTGTCTTGAACCCTGCCCCTGTACATGGAGATCGCAGATGGAGGACGTCGGTCACCATCGTAGAATAGGTTTAGGGTTAGGTTTCTTTTATTTTTCTGTCCTATAAAAGTTTGAAATGTAATGAAAATTTGCCGTGTTTGCATTAATCTCGGCCGGCGTATATGAGCTTTCACAACAAAATAGTATATTGTAGGAGTACTAGCAAGATTCCCATGCGTTGCACGGAACATCAAGATCTTGTGGGAGAAAAGGATGAACGAGGGAAGGCGTTATCTACAAATGTGGAGAGGAGTGCGGGTAAATTGTCATAGTTTCCTTCCTATCCATTAGATATAGATCGGACGGCCTATATTGCAGGATGGCAGGCACACCATCATCACCAAATCTGCTTTCTATTTTAATTGAACCGAGACAAAGCTAACATGCAAAGTAAATAAACACATAGGGTCTACATACACAATTTATCTTAGGCACTCCAATAGTACATCCACTACACATTCACGCATTTCACATCTTTCTACATCTACGGGAACCTATGAAAGGGTTAACGTAAATTGTCTCTCTCTCTCCTCCCTGATTTTCATGGTGGTGGGCCCCTCCCTCCCCCAATCTACAATCAATAGCTCACACGTTTCACATTACGTTAATTACGTAACTGGGATTACGTAGGTGTAGCATTACGAGTCCAAAAAACCCAACTAAGCCAACCTCCCAGCATATCGCACGGGAAAAGACCCGGCCGCGCCGTTTTAGTCGGGATTACCGGATTACTAGTAGTAGTATCTATGGATCGTGCGAAGCACCAAGTTTTTTTTTGAGGGGGCGAAGCACCTAGTTTAAAAGGGGGTACACTCACAACACCCTGTCGCGGTCGCATTGCACCCCACACACGTTCCGTCCTGCACACGGCTCATGCAAACGGAACGTGCTTCGGCTTGCCTCTTCACTGACACGTGGTACTGCACTTGGAGAAACTGACCATGCGCCAAACTGCCCTCGCCCACTGCGCGCCCCCCCCCCCCTGCCCCAAAAAAATTCCCCCCAAATCCCAAATTCAACCGCCCTTCGGCCAACTAGCCAATAATACTCCCCAAACCCCCCTTCCCCCTCCCCCTCCCCCTCCACTCCACTCGCTCCGCCAAAGCCTCCCTCCCCGCCGTGCCGATACGTCGGCGCCATGGTTCATCGAGGGGACGCACGGCGATCCTCTCTCTCCCACAGTATGCTCCCGTAGACTGCCGTCCTCGAGCCGCGCCGCCACCGCTGGCGATGTTCTTGTGGAGGCACACGGCGGTCAATGCCACCACCGCTGGCAACGTTCATGTGGAGATGCACGACGGTCAGCTTCTCCCACAGTACACGCATTCTAAACTGAGGCCCTGTGCATGTAGGTGTAGTGCTGAATGTTAGCTGATAGACGCTGTTAATCTCACTGTTTGCCGAAGTAGTTTACAGTCAATATGCTCTTCTTAAGAAGCTTCCTTGCCCTGTTCTATACTCAATTTGCTTAGTTGAGATGGCATGCCAGGCTCGATTAGTTCCTAAAATATCCTGCCATATATTTATTGTGACATAGATTGCCATGGTCTAGTAGCCAATCTGTTAGGTGAAATAGCTCTACACTATTTTATACTCGATCTTTGTTCGATGGCTGTGTGCTCGGCCTCATTGACTCCTGAAACAGCCTGCCATAGTTTAGTAGCTGTTGCTTGGCCATGATCAGAGGAACTGCATCTTTAACCTTCTGCTCTTCATCTTCCTCTTCTGTCGTTCCTTCAGTTACTTGTCCAACACCCCAACCTGCTGGTATTGGGATTCCTCGGCTAACTAAATAATCAACGTAGTTGCGTTCCCCCACATCAGCAACTTCCCAGATATACAAATCACATGAATCTTCCCTTTTCTACACGAATCAAATTGGAAGATCATCAACCAAACTATTAAAAAAATCAGCAACTGAAAGCAGCAGAACAACACTTAAACATATTATTACCCCATGATTCGGGCATTTGTAGAAGACTCGGCCAGGGTTGAGGATTGTGCTTGAGACGCGACGGATAATATTCTGATCACGGGATTAGAATAATATTCTGATCACAACCTGACCTGCCCCGCTAGTAGTACGTTGAACTTCCCTGTGAACTAGGTTGAACTTCCGCCAACATTGCCCAAATGGGGCTTGCGATATACCGTTGGAAAGCTATGGACACCAATATCATGACCCAACTTAAATTTTTGGCAAAATATAAGCGGTTTAAGAGTAGTTTTGAAAACCGTTTTTTCTTCGCACAAAAAACGTGAATCGTATTTTCGATCGCATTTCTAAACCGTTTATTGGAATGATGCATATAATATGGCGTTGGAAAGCTGATGCAAAACCGCTCCTTCCACATGTTGAAAGTTTTCTCTAATTCCCTATGGTTAAAGAGTAATTTCAAAAAATGTAAAATTTCGTAAACCGAACAGCTGAGTTCGTTTTTTCAATGTCATTTCTAAACAGCTAATCCAATGGAGGCATATGATACGGCGTTGGAAAGCTTATGAAAATGCGCTACTTTTTCATCTTGAAAGTTTTTTTTTCTAATTTTGAATGGTTTAAGAGTAATTCAGAAAATGGTCCAAGTCCTACCGAGTTCGTATTTTCGAGCTAATTTTTTAACCGTGCGTCCGAATGCAGCAAATGATATGGCGTTGGAAAGCTTGAACAAATGCGAAACTTTTTGGTATGTATTGTTTCTCCCTACTCTTTACAGTTTTAAGTCAGTTTCGAAAATGGCGAAAAACGTATTTTCGTCGTAATTTCTACAAACTTTATCGGAATGGGGCAAATAATATACCGCTGAAAAGCTACGGAAAATGCGAAACTTTTTCATGTTCATGGTTTTCTCTGATTCCTAGCCGTTTTCAAGTAATTTCGAAAACGGCGGGATCATGCGTTCTGCCTTTATCGCGAAACAGATTCTTCGAAAATGCACCGCCTGAAGAACCTGAACTTCTCGGCGCGTGTACCTGAACTTCACTCTGTTTTTCACGTGATTTTTTTTCCCGTAGCTATCCATCCACTGCTAGTAGCTCTCCATCCATTCACCGGAATTGAGCAGGTGATATACCGATGGAAAGCTGCTGTAAACACACAACTTTCCCGTGTTGATCATATTTTCATACTCGCGATGATTTTAAAAGTTTTTCACCTAAAATTCATTCAGCGTAGTAGTTGAACTTCCTGCTGTTTTCACGTTGAACTTCTATGACGTATTTTTGTTTGTAATTTTCTCATCCATTTCATCAGTGTTACACAAATAATATTCCTTTTGTACAAACGTCTCTCACAATATTTTTTTAACTTTCTTCGACCGAGGACTTGAAACTTACACAAATGATATTCCTGTAGTTTTGAGGTAAATTAGAAAATGGCGAGATCATGATTTCTGCGTTCATCGCGAACGGAAATGCACTGCGTGAAGTAGTTGAACTTCTAGGGCATGTCTGTTTGAACTTCACTCTGTTTTTAACGTGCTGTTTTTTGCACTGCGTGAAGTAGTTGAACTTCTGGGACATGTCTGTGTGAACTTCACTCTATTTCACTTTATTGTATTTTTCTTATATGAAATACATACCGTGTAGTATGAGAACTTTCGGTTGTTATCACTTTTGAACTTTTCTCTGGTTTGAGAGAATTATTTTAAAACACAAAAAACTACATTTTTATGTATTTTGGACATCTAAATACATGGTGAACCTCTCTCACAAGAATTTTTTGAACGTTTCCTCGCCGAGCACTTGAACTTCTAGCAACCATTTTTTCCGTTTATAAGTTGTTTTTAAAAGTGCAAAAAATGGCGTTGTGTTTTTCTTTTTTGAACAGGTAAATCCTAGGTTTTAATAAACTCCGAACTTCTGTGTTTTTTCAATTTGAACTTCACCTTTTTATATTTTGATTAAAGAATTGTATTCGATTTTTATACGAAAAAAATCAAGCATGGAAATACAAGGTGAACCTCTCTCGCAAGGATTTTTGAACCTCCCGGACAAAGCACTTGAACTTCTTTCAACAAATATTTTAAGCTTTTTATTTTTCTATACTTTTATTCTCACCTGAAATGCATTCCTTTGCAGTACTTGAACTTCTCGTTGTTTTCATTATGAACTTCTTTCAACAGTTAAGAATTTTTCGAATACATCAAAACGTGTTTTAAATGATATACATGAAAATTTTAAACCGTTCGTCGAAATGTGGCATACAATATACCCGGTGGAAAGCATCTGAATCACAGCAAGTTTTTCATGTAGACAGGTGTTACAAATTTGTTTCCGTTTGAGAGCAGTTTTTAAAATGGCAAAACAACGATGTTTTTTGCTTTTTTTCAACATGTAAATGAACGACAGACGTCTCGCACATAAATTTTTAACTATGGAGGATCACATGAACGTCTTCCAACAAACCTTTAAGCTCTTTGTTTTCTATTCATGTATTCTTACGTCAAATGCATTCCGTGTGGTAGTTGAACTTCCCGATGTTTTCACCTTGAAATTCTGTCAAGCATTTTTGTTCAACCTCTCTCACAAGAATTTTTGAACTTTTCTTGGCCGAGCACTTGAACTTCTGTCAACAAAATTTTTAGACTTTGCCTTTTTATTCTTTTTTTCTCATATGAAATGCACACCATGCAGTACATGAACTTCTGGCAGTTATCAAACTGAACTTCTCTCTATTTCGCTTTAGTAACAGAAAAGGTCTGAGTTTTTTATATACATCGAACCTCTCTAACCTTTTTATTTGAATTTCTTTGTGTACTTTTTAGAAATATGAAAATTGGAGTTTTGTTAGAAACATCGAACTTCTTTGTTATTTTCAATTGAACTTATTGGTTTTATTCTTTAGTAATTGAAAATCCGAATTTCTTAAATAAATATCAAACTGCTATGCTTTTTCCAATTGAACTTCTTCGTTATTTTTGATTGAACTTATTGGTTTTTTTCTATAGTAACCGAAAAAATCGAGGTTTCAAATATAATATCAAACTGCTCCATTTTTTAAATTTGAACTTCTTCATTTTATTTCTTTTTAGTAATGGAAAAGAATTCTAGGTTTATAATAAACATAGAACTGCTCATCAATTTTAAGTTGAACTTCTGGCTTTCTTTATAAATTAGAGAAGATCCAATGAAATCCATGTGAATTGTTTGAACTTTTTTGTTTGTCATTTTCTTTGACCTCTCCATTTTTCTTAATTTTGAATGTTTAGAGTTAACAAGTCCATTTATACATGAACTTCTCGATGATAGGTCCCCGACCGGCTCAAGTTTTATGCATTCGTATATATAAAAAAGGAAAGAAAAATAGAAAAAAAATGTTGCGTTCTTATGGACACCACTAACACTTTTTGTGAGCACATTATTCCACTGTAAATTTTTGCATAATTTTTGCCGCAAAAAATTGCGTTTTTTGTCATTGTCAACATCAAGTAGCATAACTTGATTTTTTCTGATGGAATTATACTAATTGAACTGCTACAGGTTTTTTTGTTGAACTGCTACTGCATGATGGCATAAAATCATTTCTTGTGCGCTCCCATGTATACGCGCAACACACGAAGCATCAACCTTCACATAAATGAACTTCTATCATTGGTATTTTTGAACCTTTTTTGCATTCTATGTATAATAAAATTTCTACTGTCACCACACAGAGAGTCTTGATCGGAGGCGAAATCTTCAAGAAAAAACTGATTAGTGCTCTCGTCGGCCACAAATGTCTCTATCTCTCTTCATAAAACACAAGGCTTGATACACAAGAACAATTAACACTCCACGGCATTGATGCATTTTTGGAAATAAACCTGTGAAACTAAAATCAACGGACTAAAACACCATTTTTTGCACCTACACATATAGCTGAACTTCAGAACATGTGCATGCATGCTCGGTCGATGCGCTAACGGAGCAAAGTGCATGCGTGCTGGAGGAGGGCGCGTCATAGCAGAGGGCAGGTCACACCAGAGGGGAGGGCAGGCCATGCCGGAGCGAAGTGAAGGTCGCACCAGAGTGGTGAACCTCTCTCACACAGAGGCGGAGGGGAGGGAAGGCCACGAATGGCGGCGCGCGTCGCCGGGTGCTGTCGTCGTCGGGATCCCGGGCTGCGGCTGTAGGGATCATGGCGTGCGGGGGTTGAATCATGGAGCGCAAATGCTTGGCGCGGCGGGCGCATGGAGAAGGTGCGGGCGGCGCGAGGTGGCACTCATCGGCGTCGCGGCACGGCCGCGGTGGCGGGATCCATCGGTTGGGCGCACGGCCGCGGCGGCGGGATACGACAGTTGGGGGGCAGGGCCACGACGACGAGATCCGGTCATTTGAGGTGGGCAGGCCATGGGAGGCGCTTGGAGGTGAGGATGGGGGCGCGGCGGCAGGGTTCTCTGTGGAGGGCGTGCGCCAGCATGGGGATCGGTGATCTGGGGAGGTGGCTCGGTGCGGGGCATGTGGGGGTGGCAGGGGAGGGAGGCAGTGGTGGCTTCGCGGGCCGGGAAGGGAGGCGGTGGTGGCTACGTGGGGGGGGGAGGAAGGCGGTGGCCGTGCCAGCAAGGGAGGGAGGCGGCGGTGGCCGAGCCGGCCAAGGAGGGAGGCAATGGTGGCGGCGTGATGCAGATTGTAGGAGAGGGGATATGGGATCGGAGAGGGGAGGGGATCGTGGGGTGAGTGGTCAGGGGTGGGTGGAGATTGTTTTTTCCTTTTTTTTCATCCACCGTAGCGATTCGGGACTTCGGGAGCATCTGTCGCCTCCTATATAGCACTGATTGTGATCCAAATAACTATTCTAATCCTGGGATTAGAATAGTGTTGTCCTATATATATAAACACTATTCTGATCACGGGATTAGAATAATATTCTGATCACAACCTGACGTGCCCCGCTAGTAGTACGTTGAACTTCCATGTGAACTAGGTTGAACTTCCGCCAAAATTGCCCAAATGGGGCTTGCGATATACCGTTGGAAAGCTATGGACCCCAATATCATGACCCAACTTAAAGTTTTGGCAAAATATAAGCGGTTTAAGAGCAGTTTTGAAAACCGTTTTTTCTTCGCACAAAAAACGTGAATCGTATTTTCGATCGCATTTCTAAACCATTTATCGGAATGAGGCATAGAATATGGCGTTGAAAAGCTGCTACAAAACCTCTCCTTCCACATGTTGAAAGTTTTCTCTAATTCCCTATGGTTAAAGAGTAATTTGAAAAAACGTAAAATTTCATAAACCGAACAGCTGAGTTCGTTTTTTGATGTCATTTCTAAACGGCTAATCCAATGGAGGCATATGATATGGCGTTGGAAAGATTATGAAAATGCGCTACTTTTTCATCTTGAAAGTTTTTTTTCTAATTTTGAATGGTTTAAGAGTAATTTAGAAAATGGTCCAAGTCCTACCAAGTTCGTATTTTCGAGCTAATTTTTTAACCGTGCGTCCGAATGCAGCAAATGATATGGCATTGGAAAGCTTGAACAAATGCGAAACTTTTCTATATATATTGTTTCTCCTAATTCATTACGGTTTAATGTCAGTTTTGAAAATGGCTATAAACGTATTTTCGCTGTAATGTTGACAAACTTTATCGGAATGGGGCAGATAATATATCGCTGAAAAGCTAAGGAAAATGTGAAACTTTTTCATGTTCATGGTTTTCTCTGATTCCTAGCCGTTTTCAAGTAATTTAGAAAATGGCGAGATCATTCGTTCTGCCTTTATCGCGAAACAGATTCTTCGAAAATGCACCGCGTGAAGAACCTGAACTTCTCGGTGAATGTACCTAAACTTCACTCTGTTTTTCACGTGATTTTATTTCCTCGTAGCTCTCCATCCACTGCTCGTAGTTCTCCATCCATTCACCGGAATTGAGCAAATGACATACCGTTAGAAAGCTACTGTAAACATGCAACTTTTCTGTGTTGATCATTTTTTCATACTCGTGACGATTTTAAAAGTTTTTCATCAAAAATTCATCCACTTTAGTAATTGAACTTCCTGCTGTTTTTAGTTGAATTTCTGTGACGTATTTTCGTTTGTAATTTTCTCATACATCATCAGTGTTACACAAATGATATTTCTTTTGTACAAATCTCTCACAATATTTTTTTTAACTTTCTCTGACGAAGGCCTTGAACTTGTAACAACAAAACTTTTAGTGTTTGCTTTTTTATTCTTTTTTTAATACAACATGCACACCGTGTAGTACATGAACTTCTGGCAATTATCAACCTGAACCTCTCTCGGTTACGTGAAAATATTTGAGTTTTTTAATGAATTTTTCATCTGAATTTTCTTAATTTTTTTATGAATTTTGAAGCGCTCTATTTTTAATAGTTGAACTTCTTGTTATTTTATTTTTGGACTTCTTGTTTCCATTCTTTAACAACGAGGAAAATCTGAGTTTTGTATAATCATCGAACTTCTACAGCTTTTTAATATGGCCTTCCTGGTTTTATTTCTTAATCTTTTTATGAAATTTTGAAGCGTTATATTATTAAAAGTTGAACTTCATGTTTTTATTTTTGAACTTCTTGTTTCCATTCTTTAATAACGAGGCAAATCTAAGTTTTCTATAATCATCGAACTTCTCCATATTTTTAATATGGACTTCCTGGTTTTATTTATTAATTTTTTTTACGAAATTTTGAAGCGCTCTATTATTAAAAGTTGAACTTCCTATTATTTTAATTTTTGAACTTCTTGTTTCATTTTTTAATAAGGAGGAAAATCTGAGTTTTCTTTAATAAAAAGAATTTTTGAACTTCCGAGGGAAGAGCACTTGAACTTCTAGCAACAAATTTTAAACTTTGCCTTTTTTATTCTTTTTTTCTCATACGAAATGCACATCATGTAATACGTGAACTTTCGATAGTTATCAATTTGTACTTCGCTGTGTTTCGGTTTAAAAATGAGAAAATTCTTTTAAAACTTTTTTTAGTTTTTTCTTTTCTTATTTGAACTTCTTCATTTTATTATTTAGTAACGATTAAACATCTAAGTTTTTTTACCTTCGAACTTTTTTTACTTTGAACTTCTTAGAAAAATATGGTTTTACGTAAGCAAACATTTTTCAAGGATTTTTAAATTTGAACTTCTAGTTTTTTTACCTTCTCAGTTATTTGAAATTAAACTTCTAGGGTTGTCAGATTTAAACTTCTACATTTTTTTGACCTCTCGGTTATTTCAATTTTTCTAGTTTTTTAATCCATTTTTTATATAACTTTTTTGGACTGCTCTGTTATTTTTAGTTGGCCTTCTCTCTTATCTTTTTAGAAACGAGGAAAATCTAACTTTTTAATTTTTTGGTTATTTTTTAGAAACGAGAAAAATCCATTTTTTTAATGAGCATCGAACTGCGCTGTTATTTTAATTTGACCTTCTTGATTTTACTTTCTAGAAATATGGAAAATTTATTTCTTTACGTAGACATCGAACTAATGTGTTATTTCTTTTACAAAAGGAAAATTTAATTACTATTAAATTTATTTATTTCACATTGTAAATATTGTTTCCGGAGGTTTCAACCAAAAATATCTTGGCTTTTGCATTTAAACTGATCATATGAGCAAACACCGAAAAGAGCACACTCAACGTTTAGATGAACTTTTTCTCTGGTAGCTGTACATGAACCTTATTTCGTTTGCACTTGACCTATTTGGGGAAACAAACAGAATGTAACTTATGAAGCCTCTGTCAAATGAACATACAAAATAGTAATAAAAAATCGCACTTTTCTCCATAAACATTTTTTCTTGAACTTTGGTCTATGCTACAGAGGGATTTCAGGGGGAGGGATTATATGATTTGGTCGTTAGTACATAGGAAAGAGGAGTTTGACCACCGTGGACTGCTGCTCGCGATGGAATCGGCCTCCTAGACGCTGCAGGGCTGGACTGAGCACCCTTTGCGCCGGAGGTTTGGGCGCTGGAGGTTGGGTGTGGGAGCCAGCGCCGGAGTTAGGGGCGGCGGCGGTGCCAGATGTTGGGCCTGGAGCAGCGACCTAGGGAGGTTGGGGCAAGCAAGGGGATGCCGGAGGTTAGCGTGGGGTGGTAGGTGGGCGGGAAGGAATCGCTTCCCCTGACAGCGGCGGCAGGCAACGGGCGGCGGATCTCCACGGCAGGAGGCCGGGCAGCGCGCAGGGATGACCCATGTCCAAAGAGCGGAGGTGGTGCGGAGTAGTCGGGTCCCCGAGGTGGTGGTTGCAGCGTCGGGGAAGAAGCACAGAGGGAGGTGGGGTGGGCCGTAGCAGGTGTTGGAGGTCGTGGGGGCGTGTCTCCGGTGGCATTTGCCTGTGGAGGGAAGAAGGTCATGGTGGCCGTTGGAGGAAGGTCGCGACGGCAGGTGGAGCAAGTCCGCGCTCATGGAGGCGGCCCGATCCGGGGCGAGGGATGGACGTGGCGGTGCGATCCATGGTGAGGGACGATGGAGGCGGCTTGATCCGGGAGGGGCGAGGGATGGTGGAGGCAGTGAGGGGCGAGGGACGGTGGAGGCGGCCCGATCCGGGGCGAGGGATGGTGGTGGCGGCGCGATCCGCGGCGAGGGATGGTGGCGACGCCGATTGGGGGCGGTGGCGCGTTCCGTGCGGCAGCGGCGGCGGTTGGGGGCGGTGGAGCTTCCTACCCGGGTTGGGGGCGCCAGATCGGAGATGGGGACGATGGGATGGGTCGTGGGGATCGGTTGGGGTCGATGGTGGGTAGGTGGGCTTTTTTCGTTCTCGGGAGTTCGGGAGGAACCCCGTCGGGCCCTTATAGGGGCGATCGTGATCCAAATAGTTATTCTAATCCCATGATTAGAATAGTGTTTTCCATATATATATATATAAAGTATGCTACTTGGTGTCAGCTTAGTCAACAAACGATTGTGCGAACCTTGACCGTTGGATTGACATTCAATGTCTGTCGTGTTTCTTCGGTGTCTTCTTCCTCTAGCCGCCAAAGCCAAACCAGCGCCGGAGGGACCTCCTCCTCCCGCCTCCCACGGCTGGCTGTGCTACCGTGCACGCATCGTGGACACATCGCACCCTAAAACTCTACGCATCTTCCCAGGCTCCTGTTTGTTCCCGTCCGAGGCCTCACCATCGTCCTCCGCCTTGGTTCGCTTGCCGCAGCGCCACCCTCCGGTGTTGTCAACATGGTCAACAACCGAGAGGAATAAGGGGATGACTGTACATGGTGAGGATGACAGTAGGGACCCAGCAGCGCATGAAGTAATTTTGTTTTTTTGGGATGGAGAAGGGTATCAAATAGGTTGTTCGGGAGCTGTGGCCCGTCTAGCACATGACCAGCCCAGTTTGTTTTTTTCCTTTCTGAAAATGGCTAGCCTAGCTATTTTCTTTTTTGCAAAATAACCAATGTAGGCCTACTTGTTTTTCTACGCCGTGCTGGGCCGAAAATCTTTCAAGACGAGGAGGGATGCATTCTGCCCAGAAAATGGGCTATAAGTAATAAGAAATGGGCCATAAGTAATATTAAATGGGCTGTAAAATTAAAAAAAATATAGCAAACATGCGAATAGTTCCAAAATACTTTTTCTTTCGGATTTTGATATTTTAAGTTTCATTGTTTTTGTGTGGGTAAAATTTCATTGGATTCAAATTAAGGTATGTTTAGTTTTTAAATTAATTTGAATCTGGCTAGAAATTTTGGGTTGTATGTTGTTTGGGACAGATTTGGAGGCTGACTTGTGGGTCTACTAGGTTGATTTGTATGAAAGGCTTTGTCAACTTAGTCCACAAACGATTCTAGCAGCACTGACCGTTGGATGTTAATCTAACGGCCGTGCTGCTTCTTCAATATCTGATCTTCTTGCTCCAGCCACCCAAACCAGCATCGGTGGGACTGCCTACTCCCGCCTCCCGTGGCCGGCTGTGTTGCCACACAGGCAGCACCGCCCCACCCTACACCATTGCTGGCCAGGCCATTCCTCTACTCACCCACACCTCCTATTATTTTCTGGCGACGGCAGCCGGACCAGAAACCCTCGTACTCCGCACCGCGTGGGCAACCACTGCCGAGTCTTCCCCGGCTCCATGTCGTTCCCTTCCTAGGCCTCGCCGTCATCCACCGCCCCGGTGCTCTCGGCGCGCGGTGGTCAATGTGGTCAACGAACGACATCCATCGTACATGGACTGTACGTGGAGAGGCTGACAGTTGGGTCCACGGCTGCACAAAAGGAAATGCCTCCTTATTACGTGCAAAATAATGATTCCTCCACCTGACATCTGGGAGCCACCGGAAGGGCCTCTGTATTTTTTGAAAAAAACGTTCCCCCCGCTGATAGGTAGGACCCACCAGCTATATCTTTGCACGCAAGGAAGTGCCTCCTTATTACGCACAAAAAAAAATGAATACTCCCCTGGTAGCTGGGACCCAGCATAGTGGGAGGCTAACATGTGGGCCTACTAAGTTGACGGGACGGAGGGCTTTGTCAACTTAGTCAATATGAACGATTCTAGCTCCAGGACCATACGATGTCCATCCAACGGCCGTAGTGCTTCTTCAACCTCTTGTCTTCTTGCTCCAGCCGCCCAAACTAGCGCTGGTCGTGCCGCCTGCTCCCGCCTCCCGTGCCTGGCTGTGCTGCCGCGGAGGCCTCACCGCCCCCTACTACTCCCACCGCTGGCCAGGCCCTGCGGCGACGGCAGCCTCACACCGCAGTCGAACCAGTGAACCCTCGTACTCCTCTCCGCGTGGGCATCTAGTGCCGCGTCTTCCCCGGCTCCACGTCGTCCCCTTCCTAGGCCTCGCCGTCGTCCACCGCCTTGGTGCTCTCCGCGCGGCATGGTCAATGTGGTCAACGAACGACTTCCATCGGAAGAGTGCTGTACATGGAGAGGCTGACAGTTGGGTCCACGGCCGCAGCAAGGAAGTGCCTCCTTATGACGTGGAAAATAATGATTCCTCCACCTGACAGCAGGGACCCACCAGACGGGCCATCGTATTTCGTGAAAAAAAAGTTTCCCCCCTGACTGCTGGGACCCACCAGCTATATCTTCGAACGCAAGGAAGTGCGTCCATATTACGGGCAAAAAAATGATTCGCCCCCTGACTGCTGGGACCCATCAGCTACATCTTCGCATGGAAGGAAGTGCCTGATAGTCGGGACCCACCTGGTCGAAGCGTACGTAGCATTGTCATTCTGGTTGCGAACGTGTACGTACATACTGGTCGATGTAGAGGCGCGCACGTGTCATAGTAGAGGCGCGCACGTGTCGTAGTAGAGGCGCGCATGTAGCATGTACACGTACGTATAGCGGCCATGGTGCAAGAAAGAAAATACGGCCACGTACGTACATACGGGCAGGGTCTCGAACGCCTACTCACGCATACGTACGGCCAGGGTCGTGTACATGGTTGGGTCGGAACGGAGAAGCTGCGCCATTGTCATGTTCATGGGGAGGCAACTGGCTGGGTCGAAACAGAATGCGTCGTCGTGTTCATCGGGAGCCAATCGGCTTGGACGGAACAGCCGATGGAAATGAGGCCTGACGTACCGCAGAACGGAGGAAACGGCCTTGTGTTCGCCTGGCCATGGTCGAAACCGGATCCTGTTCATTGGGAGGGGTCTGGCGTACCACAAAACAGAGGAAACGGACCTCCTATGGTGGAAACGGGGTCCTGTTGATCGGGAGGGGTGTGGCGTACCGCAAAACGAAGGAAACGGACTTGTGTTAGAGTGCTACGGTCGAAACGGGGATCCTGTTCATCGGGAGGGGTGTGGCATACCGAAAAACGGGACTCCACGGGATACTGTTCATCTCCACCGTCGACCTCCTCCAGCCTCCACGGGCTACTGCTCATCAACCGTCGACCTCCTCCAGCCTCCACCTGCGACTGTTCATCCACGGGCTCCTGTTCATGCAGCCTCCATCGCGCGCTCCTCCATCGGCTATTGTTCAACCAGCCCTCTCCACGGGGTCCTGTTCAACCACCCCTCCACGGGCTACTGTTCATCCAGCCCTCCACCGGCTACTGTTCAACCAGCCCTCCATGGGGTCCTGTTCATCCAGCCCTCCACGGGGTCTTGTTCATTCACCGGCTTGATCGATTGGGGTACTGTTCATCCAGCGGCAACGGCCTCTACTACCACGGGGTCCTATTCATCCAACCCCCACAGGGAACTGTTCATCCAAACCCCCCAACAACGCTCACTGTTCATCCAGAGGCAGCATCGATCGGCTTCAGTTAGCAGCAGTAGCGAAGGAATCACTCAGTTCAGTTAACAGCAAGGGATCGATCGCTCGGGTTCAGTAACGTAGCTAGTTCAATCGCTCGGGTTCAGTTAGAGCCCAACTCCTCGCTCAGGTTCAGTTAGAGCGCAACGCCTCGCACACACGCGCGTACGTACGAGAGAAACGCGCATCCCTCGGCCCCTGACCACCCACCGTAACCGGGAACTCCCCAATATTTTCCTCGCCCTCGCTTCTACCATGATTTTTTCCGTCATGGACGGCCTAAAGAATGTCATGCAGCTGTGTCTTCGGCCCGCCCAAGACGAAAAGCCCATTTTCTATCATGATTTTTTGTCATAGAAACAGGAGCCCACCACATCTATGATGATACTGGGTTTTGTCACAATTATCGTCATAGAAGTGTTATAAGTATGACAGAAAAAAATTCGTTCGCCCCAAAATGTCACGGATGTGTCTTTTTTGTAGTGTTTAGTATCGCCAGGTTGAACCGCTGGTCCGCCTGCACCATGAGGGACCCGGACACCGGCATGAAGTCGACGTCCATCGTCTCATACGCATCGGGGACCTTCTGCACCGCGACCTCCGCCATGAACATTGGATCGGCTTCCTCCTCCTCGAGGATTGGCCCACCACAAAGCGAGCTTGGGAACGGAGGTCTGTGGCACCGACCACCGCCGCAATTTCTGCGCAGCGCTCCGGCGTCAGCAACTTGTAGTACGTTATCTTGCGGCGCACCGTGGCTTTCCGGCGAACTAGGGGACGCTTGATGCGGGCTAGGGGATCAAAAGGTGTGGGAATGGACTGGAGAGGAGGTGTGGTTTTGAGGCAATGGCTGGCGTAGGCCGAGCAGCGAAGGTTCTGGTGTGAATAGTGGTTCCGGTGACGACCGGTCAATCGGTTTTGACTCTACATCGCTCTTGTCGCGTTCGCGTTGCACCCCAGGACGTTGGACCCTCCACGTCACTCACCGAATGGAACGTGCTTCGTCTTGCGTTTTTGCTCGCTTGTTGGACCGCAGTTGAGAGCAAACTGACGTCCCTCCCCCTCCCTCGCACACATCATTTATACTACTACTCCCTCTGTTTTATGCAGAGTAAATAAAAACAGAGGGAGTATACTACGGATGAGGATTCCCTGACGTGGCCGAACCCATTGAGTAACTGACATGCGGGGCCTAGCAAGCATGGGGCCCGCTAGTAAGTGACCGAAGGGGGTAAGGCAGGGATACCTATGTCACATGATCTACTTCCACTACTACTCCCTCCTTCCATCTATACAGGGCCTAATGCGTTTTTTGAGGCTAACTTTGACCAAATGTTAGAGTAATAATATATGACATGCAACTTACACAAAGCATACAGTCAAATTCATATCTGAAAGGAGCTTCCAATGATATAATTTTCACATTATACATCTCATGTACTATTAATCTTGTCAATAGTCAAAGGCGGTTTTGAAAAATGCATTAGAGCATGGTTAATAATGTAGCCGGTTGTTGGCTATAAAGAGATGCCACCTCACTTAGAGCCATCATAAAAATACTCATATAAGCAATTAATATTTGCATGGTTAAGTAATAGGATGGCTCTTAGAATGGCTATTAGGTTGGCTCTAAGCATTTAATATTTGCATGAGCAAGGTATATGATTGGAAGAGAGTTGCATGTATACTATTTTTTCTTGATTGGAAGAGAGTTGCATCAGCAAGGTATATGATCTAAGTGCCCACTTCACTCTCTCTCCTCTCTTCTCACTCCTCCAAGTAGGATTTTAATGACATGGCAAGTCTTATAGCCTGTTGACTAGGCCTTATTAGACTTGCTCTTAGGCCCTATATAAATGGAAGGAGGGAGTACTATGAGCACTGCATACTCTACTACAGATGTTGTCAGTACTCCACTAGTACTATTGGACATGGAGCTTAAAAAGTTACTATTGGACTGGCTATACATGGCGAAATCCTAGTAGGAAGAGCATGCGCGAGAACAAGCACATTCATGTGGTTGAAAACAAATTGGAAACCATCTATGTTTGAATACAAATCTATGAGTCCGTACGAATATAACAATATTGATTGGGCGTTGTTGAATGTTTATACCTTTTTTGTAAGTTTGATAAAAGTAGAGATACTTTGACTACACATAAAACTTATATGTAAACTAGAAAGTTTCGGAGGGAGTATATTGTACGTTCAAAAGTGAAACGAACATTGAATACCCTTTATATATGATTTGCGGATGCTATGATCACCGGTTCAAAATTTTGAATCCGCCTTAGGTATCACACATTCACCCACTCGTTCTCTCTCGATTTCATGTCGGGGTCTGGAGATTCATTGAAAGAGGACTAGGGTGGGTACAATACGTTCGTTTCGCTTATGAATGTACAATATACTCCCTCCGATCCTTTCTAGTTTACATATAAGTTTTATGTGTAGTCAAAGTATCTCTACTTTGATCAAACTTACAGAAAAAAGTATCAACATTCAACAAAGCCCAATCAATATTATTAGATTCGTACGTACTCCTAGATTTGTATTCAAACAGAGATGGTTTCCAATTTGTTTTCAACCATGTTAATGTGCTTGTTCTCGCGCATGCTCTTCCTACTAGGATTTCGCCACGTATAGCCAGTCAGACCCCCCCCCCCCGGGGGGGGGGGCATTTCTATCATAAAAACAGACCAAACATTTCTCTCCTTGCATGACACGCAGTTGATCTCTCAACATCAATCGATCTCGTCAAGATGTGTCGGGGCATGTACTGAATGGGATGTCAAAACTAAGATGGGAAGCGACATGTAGTGGAGGCAAAGTTAAACTTTAAACGAACCATTTGTTTGTATGCATGTCAAACAAATTACAACATTGGAAATACAAGCATGGTCTAGGCCCACATGCGAATGATACTCGGCGGAATGTTCAAATGAGGCATGCGGGAGGATGGAGTCGACCGGAGGGCGGAATGATCGATGGAGAAGAGGGTTGGAAAGGAATGAGAAATAAGCAACGCCACATGATTATACTTGAACGGATCAAATAAACAATAAGTTGTCTCGTTTTCCCTTTCGTCTTGGTCACAGAGTAAGATACTCCCTCTGTTTTTATTTACTCTGCATATTAGGTTTGACTTTCAGTCAAACTTCATAAAATTTGACCAAATTTATAGAAAACTAGCAAGATGCCCGTGTGTTGCACGGAACATCAAGATCTTGTGGGAGAAAAGGATGAACGAGGGAAGGCCTTATCTGCAAATGTGGAGAGGAGTGTGGGTAAACTGTCGTAGTTTCCTTCCTATCCGTTAGATATAGATCAGACGACCTATATTGCAGGATGGCAGGCACACCATCATCACCAACTCTGCTTTTGTAAGAGTAGAAATACGAACATTTACAATAGCAAATCTATATGATGTGAAAGTATATTCAATAATGAATCTAATGGTATTGATTTGTTATTGTATATGTTATTATTTCTGTCTATAAACTTTGTCAAAGTTTACAAAGTTTGACTTTGAGGAAAGCTAAAATGCAGAGTAAATAAAAACAGAGGGAGTACGCAGGGACTAATATAGGTACTACTGCCGGAAAATGGTAAGTTGGACCCCTAAATGCGGGCACGGACCGGGCACACCTCAATTATTCCTTCAAACAGTCGGACACCTACATTTAGCACACCATCCGGCTACTTAATCAAGTGTTATGCTTCACTACTTGAAAAGGAAAAGGGTGGTACCATACCCAAAACCACCACACTTGGGGCTAGGCTAACAACTTGGTACTATACGACATTTGAACCAGGGCACAAAACCACCTGATCTGCGCCTAATGCGCAACGCGGAGCACTAACGCTCGAATTTGACCGGGAAAACAGGGAAACCGACATGTGGGGCACACCTGTCGAGACAACATGGCGCAGACTAGTCCAATGGAGAAACTAGCCCACGACCTCCTCGCCACCGGCAACCGTTCATGTGGGTCATGGGGGCCAGCAACGTGACGCGGCTCCAGCACCGCCTCTGGGCACAACGACCGCGGCGAGCGACACGCTCATCATCGCTAGACACGGTCAGCTTCAGTGTGCCGAGGGTGGCGTTAGCGTTGTGGCACGACCAGCAGATCAACACCCGACTCGTCGAGGATGCACGGGGCGCCGAAGTGCGCGTGCGCAGCATGCGTCCACGGAGTAGTGTAGCGCGGCCAACTGCATCCCCAGGACCTGAGACCATGCCAGGTCGCCTTGCTTTTTCAATGACATGTGGGGATCGCATGTGAGCAAAGGGCATCTCGAACGTTGCCACGACCACAGCTAACTAGCATGGCACACCAAAAACCCTTGTCCCTCGCGCCGTCGTGTGGTGCGTTCCCAACCGATGCCAGCTACCCGCATTCATCATGTCCATTCGTATGCCGTTGTTAAGAGGCTCGATGCCCGAGGAACCAACTCCGGTGACTTAATGATGCACCTGGACGCTTGGCCTCACCGGAATGCACTACTTAAAGCATCAACGCCAGCTAACCTCCACACCATAACGCATCGTCCTGCTACCTGGCACCACATCTGCCATGACCGCGAGTGCGACCTCTCTGCGGGAGAGCTTGTCTTCAGGGATGAAGCTCGAGGTCGCCGCCCTCGCTCAAGTCGCGCTTGCGACGCAATAGCGGTGTAGCCGGACACGGACACGACTGCACAAGCGATGGCCACGCTGGCGGCCGACGATAGGAGCACCGTCAGCCACGCGTCCTACTTGCCGCCGTCCAATGTCCGGCACCGCCGAGATCGGGGACTCCTCCGAGGATGAGTAGAGCATGGGAGGAGGCGGGGCATGGTGTGCCAACTGGTCGGTCCGTCTCCCGCGTTCTACTCTTCCTTGCCGGAGACCGCACCTTCACTTCACGGGTCTTGAACTCCGCCACCGTACATGGAGATCGCAGATGGAGGATGTCAGTCGTCGCTGTAGAATAGGTTTAGGGTCGGGTTTCTTTTATTTTTTCTGTCCTATAAAAGTTTGAAATGTAATGAAAATCTACCGTGTTTGCATTAATCTCGACTGGTGTATATGAACTTTCACAATAATATAGTATGTTGTAGGAGTACTAGCAAGATTCCCGTGCATTGCACGGAACATCAAGATCTTGTGGGAGAAAAGGATGAATGAGGGAAGGCCTTATCTGCAAATGTGGAGAGGAGTGCGGGTAAATTGTCATAGTTTCCTTCGTATCCGTTAGATATAGATCGGACGGCATATATTGCAGGATGGCAGGCACACCATCATCACCAACTCTGGTTTTTATTAGAGTATATAGATATATAGACATATAGATATATAGATAGATAGAGATATGGAATGATGATTCATTTTTGTGTGTATAAACTTAGAAGGTTTGAACCGGGACAAAGCTAACATGTGAAGTAAATAAACACATAGGGTCTACATACACAATTCACGCATTTCACTTCTTTCTACATCTACAGGAACCTATGAAAGGGTTAACGTAAATTGCCTCTCTCTCTCCTCCCTGATTTTCATGGTGGTGGGCCCCTCCCCCCCAATCTACAATCAACAGCTCACACATTTCACATTACGTTAATTACGTAACTGGGATTACGTAGGTGTAGCATTACTCGTCCTAAAAAACCCAACTAAGCCGACCTCCCAGCATATCGCGCGGGAAAAGACCTGGCTGCGCCGTTTTAGTTGGGATTACTAGATTACTAGTAGTAGTATCGATGGATCGCATGAAGCACCAAGTTTTTTTGAGGGGGTGAAGCACCAAGTTTAAAAGGAAAAAAGGCGGTACACTCACAGCACCCCTGTCGCGGTCGCATTGCACCCCACACACGTTCGGTCCTGCACACGGCTCACGAAATCGGAACGCGCTTCGGCTTGCCTATTCACTGACACGTGGGACTGCACTTGGAGAAACCGACCATGCGCCAGACTCCCCTCGCTCACCGCGCGAAAATCCCCCCCCCCCAAAAAAATTCCCCCCAAATCCCAAATTCAACCGCCCTTCGGCCAACTAGCCAACAATATTTCCCAAACCCCCCTCCCCTCGCCCCCTCCACTCCATTC
Source organism: Triticum urartu (assembly GCF_003073215.2). Classification (NCBI taxonomy): domain Eukaryota; kingdom Viridiplantae; phylum Streptophyta; class Magnoliopsida; order Poales; family Poaceae; genus Triticum; species Triticum urartu. The sequence goes on from NC_053022.1 coordinate 125,633,581, forward strand.
ACTCCGCCAAAGCCGCCTTCCCCGCCGCGCCGATACATCAGCGCCGCGGTTTGTCGACGGGATGCATGGCGATCCTCTCGCTCCCACAGTACGCTCTCGTAGACTACCGTCCTCTAGTCGCGTCGCCACCGCTGGCGATGTTCTTTTGGAGACGCACGGCGGTCAGCGCCGCCACTGCTAGCGAAGTTCGTGTGGAGACGCACGGCGGTCAGCTTCTCCCACGGTATGCGCATTCTAGACTGAGGCCCCGTGCATGTCCGTGTAGTGCTGAATGTTAGCTGATAGACGGTGTTAATCTCACTGTTTGCCGAAATAGTTTACAGTCAATATGCTCTGCTTAAGAAGCTTCCTTGCACTGTTCCGCACTCAATCTGCTTAGCTGAGATGGCATGCCGAGCCCGATTAGTTGCTAAAATATCCCGCCATATATTTATTGTGACGTAGATTGCCATGGTTTAGTAGCCAATCTGTTAGGTGAAATAGCTCTACATCGTTTTATACTCGATCTTCGTTGCTGAGATGGCCTTCGATAGTTCGATGGCTGTGTGCTCGGCCTCATTGACTGCTGAAACAGCCTGCCATAATTTAGCACTCAAATCTGTTTGTTGAATTAGCTTTACATATATTTTGTTACTTAGATCTGCTCGTCCAAATATCTTGCCAAAGCTTTACACATCGACCTAGGTATTTTTTCTAGACTTCATAAAAAAGCATACATGTTTTTCCTGTAATATCTAGTAGAAGAACTAATTTGTATGTCTAACAGATGGACAGGACTTGGATAACTTCTGCTCTAAGATTCTCCATTGCATATGTCGAGGGGGTTGAAAACTTCATGAACTTTATCAGAGCTGCGTATGGTGGTCCGAAATCAGATGTGCTCTGCCCGTGTAGCAGTTGTATGAATTCAGTTACAAGACCCCAGTCAACTATGCAAAATCATCTACACGTGTATGGGATATACTAGGTGGGTTCATCATGGTGAAGCTATGAACGTCAATGTTACTGACTATGTGGAAGCAGCAGATCACCATCTTGATTTGCCTGATGCTTAGGTGGAAGAGGAGGAGGAGGAGGTGGTGGTGGTGGTGGAGCCAGTGAGTTTGACCAACACTGAAACAATGCTACAAAATGCTCGTGCATTTCATGAACTTTCACCTGCAGAAGAAAAACTGTGGGCCAACATGTTGGAACAATGCAATGTGGCTGTCACCCCAGGAAATAAGCTATCAGTATTCTCAGCTATGGTCACCTTTCTTCAGGTGAATACATCTAAGCAGATGACCAACAAATCATTCGATGCGATGTTGGCTGCTTTACGCAAATCTTTCCCAGATGCGTTTGAGCTGCCACACACCTACAGTAAAATGAAGAATTGCCTTTGTGTAGTTGGAATTGGATATGATATGATCCATGTTTGTAAGAATAATTGTGTTCTGTTCCGGAAGGATTATGCCAACTTAAATGAATGCCCGAAATGCAAATCATCAACATGGAAAGATGGCGATGCTGTGAAGAGGATTCCTCGTAATGTTCTGAGACATTTTCCAATTATACCAAGATTGTAAAGGTTGTTTCATGATGCTGAAACAAGAGGGGATGTACTATGGCATTCTAGGAACCAGGAGTACAGAGATCAGAATGTAATGAGCCATCCATCTCATGGTAGTGACTGGAAAAGCTTCAATCAGAAACACAAAAAGTTTGTTGCTGACCCAAGAAACATTAGACTTGGCTTAGCTTTAGATGGATTTAACCCATTTGGCCACCAGAGCGCCACATATAGCATGTGGCCAGTGCTTGTTATCCCTTACAACATGCCTCCAAATGTCGCACCACAGAATCAAACTACATGATGTCCTTGCTCATCCCAGGTCGAGAAAGTCCTGGAAAGGATTTTGATTTGTTCATGGAGCCTCTTGTGGAGGAACTTCAATAGCTATGGAGGGGTGGTCTCACTTGAGACCTATATAGCAGCCCACCTGATGATTTCTTTCTGCGTGTTGTTATAATTTGGTGCATCCATGATTATCCAGCTTTGGGCACTATGTCAGGGCGAACGACACATGATTACAATGCATGTATTCACTATGACAGGAATCCGCTGTCATACACAATACTTAGCAAGATTTGTTACATTGGACACCGTTGTTTCCTTGCCAAGGACAAGTCGCGTCCTACAAAATACCGAGGACATGTGTTCAATGCAAAGCATGAAAACCGTGATGCGCCAATGAGGCTCACCGCCGATGAGTTGCAACTGGAATTAGAGAAGGTCAGGCATATTACACCAGGAAACCATCCTGGTAATGGTAGCGGGAAAAGGAAGCATTGCAGGGAAGAAGAGAGATTATTGTTTACCCGCAGGTCCACTTTGTGGGACTTGGAGTATTGGAAATATTTGGATCTGCGGCATAATCTTGATGTGATGCACATCGAGAAAAATATATGTGACAGCATTATCGGCACACTTCTTAATATTGAAGGCAAGACGAAAGATACCTTAAAATCTAGGATTGATTTGAAATACCTGGGTATCAAAAAGGATTTGCAGGTGGAAGATGAAGGTAAACCATGGGATATGGCACCAGTTGTGTACGTCTTGTACAAGGTAAAAAGAAAAGAATTCTGCGAGGTCTTATCACGTGTGAGATTCCCACATGGATTTGCTTCCAACCCTGAAAGGAGAGTCGGTGCAGATGGAAACAAGGTACAAGGGTTGAAAACTCATGACTACCACGTCCTACTTCAAAGGGTTTTACCTGTTATCCTTAGAGGATTGGGCCGCCCTGACTTATACAGAGCAGTTGCAGAGTTGGGAGAATTCTTCGGGGAACTCTGCAGTAGAAATATCAGGGTAGATGCTTTGGAGCGTCTTAGAGACAAGATACCAACTATCCTATGCGACCTTGAGAAGATATATCCTCCAGCCTTCTTTGATGTGATGGTGCATTTGGCTGTTCATCTACCTGATGAGGCACTACTTAGAGGTCCAGTACAGTATGGCTGGATGTACCCTATTGAAAGGCGGCTAGGCACTTTCAAGGGCTATGTTAGGAACAGAGCTAGACCTGAGGGTTCCATTGCAGAGGCCTACATTGCTATAGAAGCGTTGACATTCTGCTCAAAATACATTGAAACAGCTGATCAGCTTAGCAAAGAGGTGGGTGAAGATAATCCCGGGCTTAATGTTTTTGATTATTCTGTTCGAGTTACAGGGAAGAGTCGACAAGAGGACAAACCTAAAGATTTGGACAAATGGTTTGGTATGTGTTGAATAATTGTCCTGAGATACTACCTTATATCAAGTAAGTGCTAAGTACTGCAGCTTATACATCATAATCTACTAAACTTGCAGCACATTCTTATATATTTAGATGTTTGCCACGATCACTATGTTGTGCGGCATCTACAAAAAGGAGTTACTACTGCAAAATCCAAGAAACATTGGCAGACTGGTTATGGCAGGATTTGCGAAATGATTCAAGAGCCATGTGAGCTTTTGAATTGCACTGTCAGTTTTTTTAATATATTGAGTACATAAGATGATCAGCTTGTCTATTTTCTAACCATAGGTTAATAAGATGCGGGAGGATGGGCAGGCAGTTGATGGTGCCCTTTACGCACTAGCAATGGGTCTTGATACTCGGGTAAGACATTATGAATCTTGCGTTGTTGGAGATGTGCACTACAACATCGTTGCACGCGACGAAGGCAGGAAGACACAAAATAGTGCCATCATGAGCACGGATACGTATGGCAGAGAGACAGCCGAAATGTATGCTAACATAATAGACATTATTCAGTTGCAGTATATCTCTAGTTTCGAGGATCATCGGTGAGTGGTTCTGTTGTGCTGTCGTTGGTATAACCTGTTTTCCAGGATTGCAAAACCCAGAGCTGATGACTATTTCAAATCCATCAATGTCAAGGCGGCGTACCAGACCAACGAGCCTTTTATTTTGGCAAAACAAGCAACATAGATATTTTTCTTGGAAGACACATTTTCACGTAGCGATGACTGGAGAGTATTGCAAAGGTTTGAGCAAAGGAATTCGTTTAATGAAGTTGCACAACAAGATGATGCTTACACTGCTCCCGATGTACAAGATTCCACGGATGTTCCTAATATCTTTGAGAACCATCACATCAATGACGCTGGCGAAAAGATTGCCTGTCGTGTTGTCGACATACAAGAGTTGATCAAGAAGAAGAGAACGTTTGAGGACATTGAGGATGAAGAAGAAGATGACACTCTAGGAATTGCGATTCAGACTAATACACATGGCGAAGATGTTGACGCTGTTGCTGCGGATGATGATTAGATTGCTTTTGTCGTATTTGCCTCTTAGAAGACGTTTTTTATCTACTATGTGAAATTGTGTTTGCTATGACAACTGAAACCTGATGAACGTGTTATTTAGTATTTTGCTATGAGAACATCACTTGTTATGTATGTTGATTTGTGTTTGGTGATTGTATGACGACTAAAACATGATGACATTGTTGTTTAGTCGTACTCATATTTGGCTGTGAAACTTGAATTTGATGACATAGTTTGTTGTTGGACTGAAATTTTCTCGACGTCTTCGAATGGGAACAAAGCTGACCTGACAGGGCCTCTACTAATGTATTTATGGGACAATTCCATTTCTCCACCTAACTTGAGCCCACACCTGGCATTTGCCCCTAAATTTCAAGTATGCTCAAAAATACCCCTCTTCTGTCAAGTGTCCTTACAGAAATGCCCCTCCATGCCGTTTCCGTCTGGTCAAGGGCCTTTGACCGTCTCTGAAAACTTCCTTGGACGTTCTTGCCCCTACCTCCATTTGTCATTTACATATAGTACCCAACCCGAAAAAATAAAAATAAAAACTCTCTCTGCAACTTACATGTGGGACCCAAAAAGTGAAAAAACTCTCCCTCCTCCCCTCTCTCTGTTTCTGGATGCAACCGCAGTAGCTCGCCGTCGGCGAGCAGTAGCAGCGGACAGCAGAAGGGCGCTGCAGCAACCTTCACACACCGTCTCCTGCTCGTGCACGCCTGTTCTGTGCCGAAAGTCCACGCAACCACCTAGGATCAGTCCTCCCTTGTCCATTCGTACGTGCCGTCGCCGGCGTAGTTTGCGGCCAGAGTCAAATCCAAGCTCAGAAAAAACACATGTTAAGTTCGCCTCTGCCTATAGAGTGTTACCTCTGAATGAATTGAATGGAGGTGCCACAAATCGTCACCATGGTCTTCATCTTCTCCGCCACCGGTGATGCTCCGCCGCGCCCTGATCTCCTCGGCTATGCTCTCCCTTCCTCGTCTGAGCATGTCCTCGAGTTCCTGGTGATCCCTTGGCCATTTTGCCCTCTTTTTAGAGCCTCCCCGAGCCAATTAGCGCCTCCCCACCTAGCGCCGCCGCTCGCCGCCGCCGGAGATCGTAGTTGTCATGGTTTTTGAAGGTCCCGCATCCTACTATCGTGCCTGACAAGTCCGTCGTGGCCCCATTGAGCTCAAGAGCTCCTTGAACCCCCCCTCCTTGCGTGCTCCCGTGCCATCTAGTGCGTCGCCGGCGTGCTGCACACTCACCGAATGTGCCCGTGTGAGATTAAATTAGGGCTAAACACATTTACTATTTCTTAACCAATATGGAGTAGTTAGTATTTCAGACGCTGACCAGTGGGCCCCCCTTCCAATAATCTGGTAAATAACACTTTACATAATAAAGAAACAACAACATGTGGTCCCATCTGTCAGGAGGGGCAAAAATGTCTAAAAATGTCTCAGAGACGGTCAAAGGCCTTTGACCATATGGAAGATGTATGAAGGGGTATTTCTATAAGGACACTTGATGGAAGAGGGGTATTTTTGAGCATACTCAAAAATTAGGGGCAAATGCCAGGTGTGGGCTCAAGTTAGGGGGAGAAATGGAATTGTCCCTTTATTTATTTATTCCTAGAAGGGCCTCTTTTATTTATTTATGAGCAAAAGGGGATACCCCCCATTTCTGTTAATAGAAATCATTAGATGTTCACAACACTACGCCCAGCCTGCTACACAAGTTTCATTCATTACTAGTTTCAGCAAAGTGCTCATGTCATAGCCACTGAATACATCATGAGTGCTACATACACTGCAAATAAAGAGATAATCATCCTACAGGGCACATCGATTTTGCCCATTATCTTCACAAGCTCTTTCATCTTCTCATTCTTGACAAGGCCATTCAACAGCTGTTGCTTGGCCATGATCAGAGGAACTGCATCTTTAACCTTCTGCTCTACATCTCCCTCTTCTGCCATTCCTTCAGTTACTTGTCCAACACCCGAACTTGCTGGTATTGGGACTCCTCGGCTAACCAAATAATTAGTGTAGTTGCATTCCCCCACATCAGCAACTTCCCAGAAATACAAATCACATGAATCTTCCCTTTCCTGCATGAATCAAATTGGAAGATCATCAACCAAACTATTAAAAAAATCAGCAAGTGAAAGCAACAGAACAACACTTAAACATATTATTACCCCAGGATTCGGGCATTTGTAGAAGACTCGGTCGGGGTTGAGGATTGTGGTTGACATGCAATGGATGATTTTGCGTGATTTGCAGCAGTGGCACCACACCAACGACATCGGGCTCTGATGAGCAACCGACTGCGGCATGTGCCAGCGGGGGTGTGATGAGACCCACAGGCGATGGTACGGGTGGTGACTTAGCGCATATCTGGTTGTTGCCTGCTGAAGAGTAGGTGGACGAGCAGCCTGCGGACATGGTTGCTGCGGCCAGAGCTTCTGATGCTAGGCAGAGTAAGTAGAGAAGAGGAGAAGCGAATGTTGGATATGTCAGTTTCATTACTTGCAGAGTAGCATAGCACCATATATAGTCAAAGTCTAGGTTTGGATTCGAACCGGCTACAGGAGCACGTCTCTCTTTTTTCTAAAACTCGACAGCGTCTCTTTACTGGTACACTAGCTTGTTCTGTACGCCTTCTCAAGTCTTTGTTTTTCTTTCTTTTTTGCGAGGAAGGAAGGAGGACAAAATTGAGAGTTCCTGGGACTCGAACCCAGGACCTCTCGGTTGAAAACCAAGGGTGTTAGTCACTTATGTGGCGAACGTTCCCTGGAAGGAGGACGGCAGACAAAGGCATTTTCCTCGCAGTTTTAGTTGTGACGCAAGATTGAAAGGTCATAGTTTCGGGAATGTTATTAGGTGAACGAGCCCAGTTTTTCTTTTCTTCCTATGTATAAAAAAGTATGCTACTTGGTGTCGTCTTAGTCAACAAAAGATTGTGCCAACCTTGACCGTTGAATTGACATTCAACGTCTGCCATGTTTCTTCAGTCTCTTCTTCCTCCAGCCTCCAAAGCCAAACCAGCACCGGCGGGACCGCCTGCTTCCACCTCCCATGGCTGGCTGTGCTGCCGTGCACACATCCTCGCCACATCGCACCCTAAAACTCTACACATCTTCCCCGGCTCCTGTTCGTTCCCGTCCGATGCCTCACCATCATCCTCCGCCTTGGTTCGCTTGCCGCGGCGTCGCCCTCCGGTGTTGTCAACATGGTCAACAACCGAGAGGAATAAGGAGATGATTGTACATGGTGAGGATGACAATAGGGACCTAGCAGCGCGCACATTAATTTTGTTTTTTCGGGACGGAGAAGGGTATCAACTGGGTTGTGCGGGAGCTAGGGCCCGTCTAGCCCAGGCTTTTATTTCATATGTTTACCACATGACCAGCCGAGTTTGTTTTTTTCCTTTCTGAAAATGGCTAGCTCGGCTATTTTGTTTTTTTGCAGAATAACCAACGTAGGCCTACTTGCTTTTTTACGCCCTGCTGAGCCAGAAATCTTTCAAGACGAGGAGGGATGCATTCGGGCTTACCCAAAAAATGGCCTATAAGTAATAAGAAATGGGCTATAAGTGATAACAAATGAGCTGTAAAATGAAAAAATACAACAAACACGCAATTAGTTCCAAAATACTTTTTTCTTTCGGATTTTGATATTTTAAATTTCACTGTTTTTGTGTGGGTAAAATTTCATTGGATTTAAATTAAGGTATGTTTAGTTTTTAAATTAATTTGAATATGTCTAGAAATTTTGGGTTGTATGCTGTTTGGGATAGATTTGGAGGCTGACTTGTGGGTCTACTAGGTTGACGTGTACGAAAGGCTTTGTGAACTCAGTCCACAAACGATTCTAGCATTAGTGACCATTAGATGTCAATCTAACAAAAATCGTGCTTCTTCAGTCTCTGATCTTCCTGCTCCAGCCGCCCAAACTAGCGCCAGCGGAACCACGTGCTCCCTCCTCCCGTGGTCAGCTGTGCTGCCGGGCAGGCCTCACGGCCCCACCGTACTCGCATCCCTGGCCTGGCTATCCCTCTACTCACCCACACCTCATGTTATTTTCTGGTGATGGCAACCGAGCCAGTCAACCCTCGTACTCCCCATCGCGTGGGAAGCCACTGTCGTGTCTTCCCCGGCTCCGTGTCGTTCCCTTCGTAGGCCTCGCCGTGGTCCACCGCCCTAGTGCTCTCGGCGCGGCGTGGTCAACGTGGTCAACAACATCCATTGAAAATGGACTGTACGTGGAGAGGCTGACAACTGGGTCCACGGCCGCACACAAGGAAATGCCTCCTTATTATGCGCAAAATAATGATTCCTCCACCTAACAGTTGGGACCCACCGGAATGGCCTTTGTATTTCGTGAAACAAATGTTGCCCCCGTTGACAGCTCGGACCCACCAGCTATATCTTCGCACGCAAGGAAGTGCCTCCTTATTATGCACAAAAAAATGAATACTCCCCCTGCTAGCCGGGACCCACCATATGGGAGGATGACTTGTGGGCCTACTAAGTTGACGCGGACGGAGGGCTTTGTCAACTTAGTCAATATGAACGATTCTAGATCCAGTGACCGTACGATGTCCATCCAACGGCCGTAGTGCTTCTTCAACCTCTGGTCTTCTTGCTCCAGCCGCCCAAACCAGCGCCGGTCGTGTCGCCTTCTCCTGCCTCCCGTGGCCGGTTGTGCTGCCACGGAGGCCTCACCGCCCCCTACTACTCCCACCGCTGGCCAGGCCATCCCTCTACTCACCCACACCCCCTGTTATTCTGCGGCGATGGCAGTCTCACACCGAAGCCAAACCAGTGAACCCACGTACTCCTCTCCACGTGGGCATCCACTACCGCGTCTTCCCCAGCTCCGCATCGTCCCCTTCCTAGGCCTCGCCGTCGTCCACCGCCTTGGTGCTATCGGCATGGCGTGGTCAATGTGGTCAACGAACGACTTCCATCGGAAGAGTATTGTACATGGAGAGCCTGACAGCTGGGTCCACGGCCGTAGCAAGGAAGTGCCTCCTTATTATGCGGAAAATAATGATTCCTCCACCTGACAGCAGGGACCCACCAGTTGGACCACCGTATTTTGCAAAAAAAACATTTCCCCCCCTGACTGCTGGGACCCACCAGCTACATCTTCGCACGCAAGGAAGTGCCTCACAGTTGGGACCCACCTGGTCGAAGCGTACGTAGCATTGTCATTCTAGTCGCAAACATGTACATACATACGATCCGTCTGTCTGCAGGCTGCAGCGATGAACCGTGGCCGTGTAAGGAAGGGCACGTGTCGTAGTATAGGCGTGCACGTGTCGTAGTAGAGGCGTGCATGTAGCATGTACACGTACGTACCGCCAGGGTGCAAGAAAGTAAATACGACCATGTACGTACATACGAGCGAGGTCTCGAACGCCTACTCGCGCATACGTACGGCTAGGGCTCGTGTACATGGCTGGGTCAGAACGGAGATACTGGGCCATCGTCGTGTTCATCGGGAGCCAACCGGCTTGGACGGAACAGCCGATCGAAACGAGGCCTGGCATACCGCAGAACGGAGGAAACGGCCTTGTGTTCGACCGGCCATAGTCGAAACGGGATCCTGTTCATCGGGAAGGGTCTGGCGTACCGCAAAACGGAGGAAACGGACTTCTCTTGGACCTCCTATGGTCGAAACGGGGTCTTATTGATCGGGAGGGGAGTGGCGTACCGCAAAACGAAGGAAACAGACTTGTGTTGGAGCACTACGGTCGAAACGGGGGTCTTGTTCATCGGGAGGGGTGTGGCGTACCGCAAAACGGGACTCCATGGGATACTGTTCATCTCCACAGTCGACCTCCTCCAGCCTCCACGGGCTACTGTTCATCCACCGTCGATCTCCTCCAGCCTCCACCTGCGACTGTTCATCCACGGGCTCCTGTTCATCCAGCCTCCACTGCTCCTCCATCGGCTACTGTTCAACCAACCCTCTCCACGGGGTCCTGTTCAACCACCCCTCCATGGGCTACTGTTCATCCAACCCTCCACCGGCTACTGTTCAACCAGCCCTCCACGGGGTCCTATTCATCCAGTCCTCCACAGGTCCTATTCATCCACCCCCAACCGGCTCGATTGGGGTCCTGTTCATCCAGCGGCAACGACCTCTACTCTACCATGGGGTCCGGTTCATCCAACCCCCCACCCACCGGGAACTGTTCATCCACCCCCCCAACAACACTCACTGTTCATCAAGAGGCAGCATCGATCAGCTTCAGTTAGCAGCAGTAGCGAACGAATCACTTGGGTTCAGTTAATAGCGAGGGATCGATCAGGGTTCAGTAACGTAGCTAGTGCAATCACTCAGGTTCAGTTAGAGCCCAACGCCTCGTGCGGGTTCATTTAGAGCGCAATGCCTCGCACACACGCACGTATGTGTACGAGAGAAACACGCAAACCTCCGTGCATCGCTCGGCGCTGACAACCCACCGTAACCGGGAACTCCCCAATATTTTCCTCTCCCTCGCTTCTACCACGGTTTTTTCCGGCATGGACGGCCCAAAGAATGTCATGCAGCTGCGTCTCCAGCCCGCCCAGGACGAAAAGCCCATTTTCTGTCATGATTTTTTGTCATAGAAGTAGGAGCCCACCACATCTATGATGATACCGGGTTTTGTCACAATTATCATCATAGAAGTGTCATAAGCATGACAGGAAAAAAATCATTCAGTCCAAAATGTCACGGATGTGTCTTTTTTTGTAGTTATGATTAAATCGTTTGTAGAAAAAGTTGAGGTAGTTTCTATCCCTAGAAATCTTTATGATGAGTGGGAACCTACTATTAAAATTAAAATTAAATATTATGAGTGTAATGCTTTGTGTGATTTGGGTGCTAACGTTTCCACTATTCCGAAAACTTTATGTGATGTGCTAGGTTTCCATAAATTTGATGATTGTTCTTTGAATTTTCATCTAGCGGATTCCACTATTAAGAAACCTATGGGAAGGACTAATGATGTTATTATTTTTGCAAATATAAATTATGTTCCCGTAGATTTTATTGTGCTTGATATAGATTGCAAGCCTTCATGTCCTATTATTCTTGGTAGACCTTTTCTTAGAACGATTGGTGCAATTATTGATATGAAAGAAGGAAACATTAGATTTCAATTTCCTTTAAGGAAGGGCATGGAACATTTTCCAAGAAATAAAATTAAGTTGCCATATGAATCTATTATGACGGCTACTTATGAATTGCATACCAAATATGACAATACCTAGATCTATGTTTTATGCCTAGCTAGGGGCGTTAAACAACAGCGCTTGTTGGGAGGCAACCCAATTTTTATTTCATGTTTTTTGTTTTTTGCTATATTTTTTCAATAAATACACATTATACCTCTGTAGTAATTGTGTATTGGTGTTTTAATTAGAGTTTGAGCCAAGTAAGACCTTTGGGATGGTCTATGGTGATAGTTGATTTGATCTTGCTGAAAAACAGAAACTTTTTTGTCCAGTAGCAGAATTGTTTAAATTCACAGAAGGGAGATAAAATTCTGAATTTCCTACACAAGATTGATATAAAAATTTCATGTGTTTTCCAAAATTTTCAGAACTTTGGAGTTACAGAATTATATGAAGTTTCCACATTACTACAAACTGTTTTGTTTTTGACATATTCTGTTTTCTATGTGTTGTTTGCTTATTTTGATGGATCTATGGGTAGTATCTGGGGGTATGAACCATGGATAAGTTGGAATACATTAGATATTACATCAATATAAATTCAGAATGAGTCCACAAAAGTACCTAAAGTAGTGATTTATTTTATTATACTAACGGATCTTATGAGTTTTCTGTTGAGTTTTGTGTTGTGAAGTTTTCAAGTTTTGGGTAAAGATTTGATGGACTATGGGATAAAGAGTGGCAAGAGCCTAAGCTTGGGGATTCCCAAGGCACCCCAAGGTAATATTCCAGGACAACCAAGCATCTAAGCTTGGATATGCCCCGGATGGCATCCCCTCTTTCATCTTCAATCCATTTGTAAATTTACTTGAGGCTATATTTTTATTCACCACTTGATATGTGTTTTGATTGGAGCGTCTTGTATGATATGAGTCTTTGCTTTTTACTTTGCCACAATAATCCTTGTTGTGCACATCTTTTGAGAGGGACACGCTTTAATCGTGAATTTATTAGAATACTCTATGTGCTTCACATATATCTTTTGAGCTAGGTACTTTGCTCTAGTGCATCACTTATATCTTTTTAGAGCATGGTGGTGGCTTTATTTTATAGAAATTATTGAACTCTCATGCTTCACTTATATTATTTTGAGTCTTTAAACAACATGGTAATTTGCTTGGGCATCCAAGAGGTATATAATAAAAACTTTCTTATAAGAGCGTTGAATATATGAGAAGTTTGATTCTTTGCATTTGTTTTGAGATATAAAGATGGTGATATTAGAGTCATTGTAGTGAGTAATTGTGGATTAGTAGAAATACTTGTGTTAAAGTCTGTGATTCCCGTAGCATGCACGTATGGTGAACCATTATGTGATGAAGTCGGAGCATGATTTATTCTTTGATTTTCTTCCTTATGAGTGGCGGTCGAGAAGAGCGATGGTCTTTTCCTACCAATCTATCCCCTAGGAGCATGTGCGTAGTACTTTATTTTGATGGCTAATAAATTTTTGCAATAAGTATGTGTGTTCCTTATGACTAATGTTGAGTCCATGGATTATAAGCACTCTCACCATTCCACCATTGCTAGCCTCTCTAGTACCGCGCAACTTTCACCGGTGCATTAAACCCACCATATACCTTCCTCAAATAAGCCACCATACCTACCTATTATGGCATTTCCATAGCCATTCCAAGATATATTGCCATGCAACTTCCACAGTTCCGTTTTATTATGACACATACCATCATTCTCATATTGCTTTGCATGATCATGTAGTTAGCATAGTATTTGTGGCTTGGCCACCTTTCATATTTTTTTTATACATGTCACTCTTGATCATTGCACATCCCGGCATACTGCCGGAGGCATTCATATAGAGTCATATTTTATTCTAGTATCGAGTCGTAATTCTTGGGTTGTAAGTAAATAAAAGTGTGATGATCATCATTATTAGAGCATTGTCCCATATGAGGAAAGGATGATGGAAGCTATGATTCCCTCACAAGTTGGGATGATTCTCCAGACTTTAAAGATAATAAAAGAGGCCAAAGAAGCCCAAATAAAAAAGAGGCCAAAGAAGCCCAAACAAGAGAGAGGGGGAGAGGGGCCAATGTTTCTATCCTTTTTCCACACTTGTGATTTGAAATAGCACCATGTCCTTCATGATAGAGAGTCCTATTTTGTCACTTTCATATATTAGTGGGAATTTTTCATTATAGAACTTGGCTTGTATATTCCAATGACAGGCTTCCTCAAATTGCCCTAGGTCTTCATGAGCAAGCAAGTTGGATGCACACCCACTTAGTTTATTTTTGAGCTTTCATACACTTGTAGCTCTAGCGCATCCGTTCCATGGCAATCCCTACTCACTTGCATCGATATCAAATAATGGGCATCTCCATAGCCCATTAATGTGCCTAGTTGATGTGAGACTTTCTCCTTCCCTTTTGTCTTCTCCACAACCACCATATCATATTTCACCTATAGTGCTATATCCATTGCTCATGCTCATGTATTGCGTGAAACTTGAAAAAGTTTGAGAGCACCAAAAGTATGAAACAATTGCTTGACTAACACCGGGGTTGTGCATGATGAAATACTTTTATGTGATGAAGACGGAGCATAGCCAGACTATATAATTTTGTAGGGATAACTTTCTTTGGCCATGTTATTTTGAGAAGACATGATTGCTTTATTAGTATGCTTGAAGTATTATTGTTTTTATGTCAATATTAAGCTTTTGTTTTGAATCTTATGGACCTGAATATTCTTGCCACAATAAAGAACATTGCATTGATAAATATGTTAGGTAGTATTTCACATAAAAAAAATCTGTTTTTGTCATTTACCTACTCGAGGACGAACATGAATTAAGCTTGGGGATGCTTGATACGTCTCCATCATATCTATAATTTTTTATTGTTCCATGCTATTACATTATCTGTTTTGGATGTTTTATATGCATTAATATGTTATTTTATATTATTTTTGGGACTAACCTATTAACCTAGAGCCCAGTGCCAGTTTATGTTTTCCCTTGTTTTTGAGTTTTACAAAAAAGGAATATCAAACGGAGTCAGGATGAAATAAAACTTTATGATGGTTTTTCTTGGACTAGAAGGCAACTAGAAGACTTGGAGAGATGGCCAGAAGAGTCCCGAGGAGGCCATAAGCCCTCAGGGTGCGCCCCAGGGGCAGGGCCTGGCTTATGGGCCCCTCGAGAGTCCCCTAACCCTAATTCCAGCTCTATGTATTCTCAAATATTCCCCAAACATCAGAAGCGTCCAACTTTTTCGCCGCCGCAATCCTCTGTTCCTGTGAGATCCCATCTTGGGGCCTTTTCTGGCACTCTATCGGAGGGGGATTCGATAACGGAGGGCCTCTACATCAACCTTGTTGCCCCTCCGATGAAGCGTGAGTAGTTTACCACAGACCTAAGGGCCCATAGCTAGTAGCTAGATGGCTTCTTCTCTCTCTTTGATCTTCAATATAATGTTCTCCTCGATGTTCTTGGAGTTCCATCCGATGTAATCTTCTTTTGTGGTGCATTTGTTGAGATCTGATGAATTGTGGATTTATGATCAGATTATCAATGAATATTATTTGAGTCTTCTCTGAACTATTTTATGCATGATTAAGATATCTTTGTATTTCTCTTCGGACTATTGTTTTGGTTTGTCCAACTAGATTGGTTTTTCTTGTAATGGGAGAGGTGCTTAGTTTTGGGTTCAATCTTGTGGTGTCCTCACCCAGTGACAGTAGGGGTAGTGAGGCATGTATTGTATTGTTGCCATCAAGGATGAAAAGATGGGGTTTATATCATATTGCTTGAGTTTCTCCCTCTACATCATGTTATATTACTTAAAGCGTTGCTATGTTCTTATGAACTTAATACTCTAGATGCAGGCAGGAGTCGGTCGATGTGTGGAGTAATAGTAGTAGATGCAGAATCGTTTCGGTCTACTTGTCACGGACGTGATGCCTATATTCATGATCATTGCCTTAGATATCGTCATAACTATGCGCTCTTCTATCAATTGCTCAACGGTAATTTGTTTACCCGCCGTATGTTTTCTTTCAAGAGAGAAGCCTCTAGGGAAACCTATGGCCCTCGGGTCTATTTTACATCATATAGTTTCAGATCTATAAACCAAAAAACCCGAAAATACCTTGCTGCAATTTATTTATATTTACTTTAGTTTGCTCTTTTATTTATCTTTTATACCTATCTCTATTAGATCTCACTCTTGTTCGTGACCATGAAGGGATTGACAACCCCTTTTCCGCGTTGTGTGCAAGTGTTTGTTAGTTTGTGCATGTGCATATATTGGAGACTTGCTTGTGCCTCCTACTGGATTGACACCTTGGTTATTAACTGAGGGAAATACTTATCTCTACTTTGCTGCATCACCCTTTCCTCTTCAAGGGAAAAATCAACGCAAGCTCAAGAAGTAACACCGCGCTGCTGCGCCTCTCTGGCACTGCCAGCTTTAAAACAACAACTTTTTTTAAATAACATAGAAAAGAAAAGTCAAAAAGAAACAAATAAAATAAAAATGTTATATAGGGATATAATATATAAAATTTTGAGAAAAACATTTCCTACAACATGAAATATTTTTCAAGTTCAAATAAAATCTACTAAAATTCAAAAAAGTCAAAGATTGCGGTTGTGGCAATAAAACCCAATAAAAATCAATTTTAAGTATACCAAAATGATTTCAAATTTATTTTTCTCCATTTTGTTGTTGAAGGGAATCATGTTACCCTATTTTGCATATATTTTATTTTTGGAGAAAATAAGTTGAATAAAAGCCAAATAAGTCCTAATTGGTTTTGAATTTGAAATTCAAATCACTTTCAAATATTTTCTGTTTTCCCTTGGCCAAAATATTTTAATTGCCTTTGAATATTTGAAGTGTCATATTACTTCTTTCTTTTTGAACATTTCCAGAGTTTGTGAAATTTGGAAATTCAAATAGCCCCAAATTGAAAGTGGGTTTCAAAATACCTTCAAAGGGACTTTCAATTTGATTCTTTTAAACTTCTCCTATTTCATATAATTTGAAGAAATCATTTTATCCTTCTCTGGTTTGAAAACATTTCAAATTAAATTTAAATCATTTTCAAATCCCTTTTCATTTCTTTAAATGGAAGAAGTCATATCATCTTCACTCTAGCGTTTGTGATGAAATGAATTTGAATTCATTGAAACTAGATGCAAGAATGAAAGTTTTGGGGAAGTCCTTTTATTCCCTCTCATTCGACATTCAAAAAGTTTCAAATTCCACTCAATTTCACACAATCAATTCACACAACATTCAAACAAACAGTCATAAATAAAACTTTAACATTCCAAAATTTATAATTTTGGGATGTTACAGTGGTACGTCCGTTTTGCATCATGCTTTTATGTTGATATTTATTGCATTATGGGCTGTTATTTCACATTATGGTACAATACTTATGCCTTTTCTCTCTTATTTTATAAGATTTACATGAAGAGGGAGAATGGCAGCAGCTGGAGTTCTGGACCGGAAAGGAGCAAATCTGAGATACCTATTCTGCACAACTCCAAATGTCCTGAAACTTTACAAAGAACTATTTTGGAATATATATAAAATATTGGGAGAAGAAACAATAGAAGGGGACCCACCAGGTGGGCACAAACCTGGGGGCGCACCTCCAGGGCTTGTGGGCCCCCTGGCCATCATCTGGTGCCCATCTTTTGCTATATGGAGGGTTTTGACCTAGAAAAAAAATAAGAAGAAGACTTTCGGGACGAAGGGCCGCCGTCTCGAGGCAGAACCTGGGTAGAAGCAATCTAGGGCTCCGGCGGAGCTATTCTGTCGGGGAAACTTCCTTCCCGGAGGGGGAAATTGAATGCATCATCATCACCAATGATCCTCTCATCGAGGGAGGCTCAATCTCCATCAACATCTTCATCAGCACCATCTCCTCTCAAACTCTAGTTCATCTCTTGTATTCAATCTTTGTCCCAAAACATCAGATTGGTACATGTGGGTTGCTAGTAGTGTTGATTACTCTTTTTAGTTGATGCTAGTTGGTTTATTTGGTGGAAGATCATATGTTCAGATCCTTAATGATATTAAATTCCCCTCCGATCTTGAACATGAACATGCTTTGTGAGTAGTTACGTTTGTTCCTGAGGACATGGGAGAAGTCTTGTCATAAGTAATCATGTGAATTTGGTATTTGTTCGATATTTTGCTGAGATGTATGTTGTCTTTCCTCTAGTGGTGTTATGTGAACGTCGACTACATGACACTTCACCATGATTTGGGCCTAGGGGAAGGGATTGGGAAGTAATAAGTAGATGATGGGTTGCTAGAGTGACGGAAGCTTAAACCCTAGTTTATGCGTTGCTTCGTAAGGGGCTGATTTGGATCCACATGTTTCATGCTATGGTTAGATTTATCTTAATTCTTCTTTCATAGTTGTAGATGCTTGCGAGAGAGGTTAATCATAAGTAGGAGGCTTGTCCAAGTAAGGACAACACCCAAGCACCGGTCCACCCACATATCAAATTATGAAAGTAACGAACACAAGGAATATGCTTAAAAGAAGACATTACGACATTGAAGATGATCATGATTGCATCCTATGTGGCCTACGCATTAAAGAAAATATTGAGCACCTATTCTTTGAATGTCAATTCAGCCAGCTTTGCTGGGCCAGCCTGGGTTTATCGTGGCCACAAGGAGGAACCAGACTCCACAATACTACTACAACCAAGGATTGGTGGTCCCAACCACTATTTATGGAGGCATTCTTGCTGGCAGCCTAGAGCATTTGGAAGGAACGTAATAACAAACATTTCAGAGGGATAGCGCCATCCAGAGACTCCTAGTTAAAGAGATACAAAGAAGACTACTCGCTCCTAACCTATAGGGTTAAGGAGAAACATAAACACCTTATTCCCGCTCTGCTAGACACCTTGTCTTAATTCAACCCCCCCAATGGGGTGGTTGTAAATCACAATGTAAAGTTGATACTTTTACTTTATTAATTTAATTATAGTAGGAGGTGCTCCTACTATTTCAGGTTCAAAAAAATCATCTGAGCATGATGAAAACTAACTTGACGATAATTCCCATGTGTCCTTGGGAGCGCTTTGCTTTATACTAAGATTTCGTCCAGGCTTATCCTTTGCTACAAAAAGGATTGGACCACCTTGCTGCACCTTTTCTACACTTGTTACTTGTTACCCTTTACGAATTATCTTATCACAAAACTATCTACTACCGATAATTTTGGTGCCTGCGGAAAATACCTTGCTAAAAACCGCTTATTATTTCCTTCTGCTCCTCGTTGGGTTCGACACTCTTACTTATCGAAAGGACTATGATTGATCCCCTATACTTGTGGGTCATCATACAATAACCTTGGTTCTTAACTGAGGGAAATACTTATCTCTACTGTACTGCATCATCGTCTCCTCTTTGAGGAAATCCCAACGCAACTCACAAGTAGCAGTTGCTAAGATCTCCGAGTCACCACAATCCGATATCTTATTCTTGAAGAACAGGAAACTAGTCCATAATTTCCGAATGGCTTCCTCATATTGTTGTTTTATGTCGATTAGATCCCAAACACGGGGAGGTCCTGAATTACTCGGGCAGTATCCGATGTGGGGTTGGGTGGGACTAAAAAATTCAATCCCGACCGCTCGTAGGCTTAAAGCTCCAGTGAGTCTATACCTTAAAGGGCGTGCCGATGATGAGCCGACCAAATTGGTTTTGAGATCCGAGTCCTTGGCTCCCCATGACTGGCTGACGTTATGGTCATCTATTACCTGGCACTTCGGATCTTAGTTCTCTTCCATATAGAGTTTTTTGGCCGAAGTGGGAGAAAGAGATCAAGGCTCGGAGGTTAATTCTAAGTCATCATGCCACGACTCTTGATGAAGGAGGTGTGATCCGTTAGCAGGAGATTCAGGCACGGAGACCATGCCATGAATGCCTTAATCGTTAACCGACACATCCATCGATCTCTTTTGATCACACATCAAGGCTCTCAATGAAAGCACCAATGTCGGTATTACAATCAGCGGATCTCGGGTAGGGAGGCCCAAGTTTTGGATCTTGGATCGATGGGTAATAGGAGATGAGGGAGATAATGTTTACCCAGGTTCGGGCCCTCTCCAAGAGGTAAAACCCTACATCCCGCTTTCATGATGATGTACAAAGTACATGCTTGATCTACCTCGAGATCGTACGTTGTGTTCTAACCCTAAGGCGAGTAATTGTGATCGTATCTCTAAGGACCTAACCCCTCATCTTATATAGGTATTGGGGGTGTCTAAGGATACACATGGTCGGTTGACGACTAGGGAAACACATGCCCATAGCCGAAGCAATCCTTGGGGTACACATCAAGTCTTCGGCAGGGTCCATATTAATCACACCAAGGTTCGAGGCTTCCGGAGTCCTTCCTTATGAGATCGGCGAAGAGTCTCTTGTGTCCCCAACACACCCAATACAATGGTAAATTGTATAGGTGCACTAGTTCAGTGAAGAGATGGTGATACAAGTGTAGTATGGATCATAGATATAGGTTTTTGTAATCTGAAAATATAAAAACAGCAAGGTAACTAGTAACAAAAGTGAAAAAACGGTATTGCAATGCTTGAAAACAAGGCCTAGGGTTCATACTTTCACTAGTGCAAATTCTCTCAACAATGATAACATAATTGGATCATATAACAATCCCTCAATGTGCAACAAAGAATCACTCCAAAGTTTCTATCGGAGAACATAGGACGAAAACGTGCATCAACCCCTATGCATAGATTAACCCAATGTCACCTTAGGAATCCGCGAGTTGAGTGCCAAAACATACATCAAGTGAATCAATAGAACATCCCATTGTCACCACAGATATCCCATCGCAAGACATACATCAAGTGTTCTCAAATCCAATACTCAATCCAACATAACAAAACCTCAAAGAGGAAGACTCAATTCATCACAATAAGGTAGAGGGGGAGAAACACCATATGATCCAAATATAGTAACAAAGCTCGCGGTACATCAAGATCATGCCAAATCAAGAACACGAGAGAGAGAGAGAGAGAGAGAGAGAGATCAAACACATACCTACTGGTACATACCCTCAGCCCCAAGGGTGAACTACTCCCTCCTCGTCATGGAGACCGCTGGGATGATGAAGATGGCCTTCGGTGATGGTTTCCCCCTCCAACAGGGTGCCGAAATGGGCTCCCGATTGGTTTTCCATGGCTACATAGGCTTGCGGCGATAGAACTTCCGCACTGGAGGCTTGCGGCCTCCTCGGGACTCTTCTGGCCCAGCTCTGTTGCCTTGGGGGGTCTCTTTTGGTCCATAAAAAAGCATCGTAAATTTCCAGCCCATACCGAGAATTTTTATTTCTGAACAAAAAACGACACCACGGTAGTTCTGCTGAAAACAACGTCAGTCCGGGTTAGTTCTAATAAAATCATACTAAAACCATATAAAATTATTGTGAACATGGCATGAATACTTCATAAATTATAGATACGTTGGAGACGTATCAGTACCCCTTAGTCCAGGACACCATCACATAGGCTTTTGGTTGAGCAATCACTTCAACAATTGTTTTTGTATCACCTCGACCCCACTTAACAGTGCGGTGGTTCCTATGACTCAATAAACAGAAAATGAAACCTACAAAGAAGTGAAGTCTTTGTGCTCCAATGTCTTCACTCATTATCTTCAAAGGCAACCATTGACTTCAATGTCTTCAGACATTTTTAGGGGTCGGCTTCGATAGTTAAACCAAATCTTCAAGGACTTCTATCTGTGTTATCATGTGAATCTCACAAACATATTAGTCCCTCAACCAAGTTTATCGTCAATACTCCAAAATAATAATGAGGTGACACTTGATGCACTTACACAGTGACTATGTATTTCCACTAACTATCACTTTGTCTGCACTTTTGTGACATTTTTGCCTTAGTTCGGTGTATTATTTCTAGTTTTAGACATTCAATTTGATTAGATGTACGTATATGCGCCCTGGCAGAAAAAAACTTGATAATGGCGATTTCTAATTCGTGACAAATTGATAGCAACATATTTCTCAAGTTCATTTTTTTGGAATTGATCAAATCGCAAGTTTAAGAATTTTCTATACAATAGATTTTTCAAGTTTTGCCATGGAAAAAATGCAATGTTTGTTTGCCTTGCCAAATTTTGCAAAGTTCGTGGCAATTTTTCATCTCTGTCCTTGTTCATAAACAATGGCAATTGCTCTATATGACAACATTCATGTGATTTGCCATGACACTTTTTTCATCTAAAAACATGGCAAACTTGCCATGGCAAACTTAAGATGTTTTTGGCAAATGTAACGGGGCATGCATGGCAATTGTAGTTCACGGGGCATGGCAAAAATACTTTTATTCACAACCAAAAGTGGGCTTTTTATACTTTTTCTTGACATGACAACTTTACTTTTAATGACATGTCAAATTTTACTTTTTTTTGACATGACAAATTTATTGTATAGAGCATGGCAATTTTCATTTAAATACGAAGGAAATTTTACATTTCCAGAACATGATAAATTTTAATATGTAGCATGGCAAATATACTTGTGCAGCCATGGCAATTTTTAATTTATTTCCATGGCAAAATTACACCATTTTTGCCATGGCAAATTTAATCCATTTTTGCCATGGCAAAATTTACTCCATTTATTTTGCCATGGCATACTTTTAATGACATGTCAAAGTTTACTTTATTTTTGCCATGGCAAATTTATCGTAAAGAGCATGACAATTTTACATTTTCCGGAACTTGGCAAATTTTTACTATGTAGCATGGTATATATACTTGTGTTCCCATGGTAATTTTTAATTTATTTTTCCATGGAAAAATGTAATCCATTTTTGCCATGGCAAAGTTTACTCCATTTTTTGCCATGACAAAAATACTTTTATTCACATGGCAAATTTTAGTTTAATTTGACATGTGAAAATTTTCTGCTTTTTACATTTGTGTATTAAAAGATGGTAAAGTTAAGAAATTTTGATCCATTGATATGGCATTGCTCAGATTTGTTTTATACATGCCCAATGGCATTTTTTCTAGAAATGTTTTTGATCTATCCTATATGTCCTTTTTTCATAATATCATGTCAAACTATTCTGCACTCAATTGTAATGAAGTGTGTATGAACGTCATGGCAAATTAAGTAAATTTCTATAATATACCTTTTTTCATGATCATATGATAGTTTTTTTTCATTAGAGCATGGCAACTTTTTGTTCCTAGATTTTTTTTAGGGTGTGTATTTCTTGGTCCAGTGTATTTTTTAGGCTTTTTGTGTTTTCTCTATTTGTTGGGACATAAGCAGTTTTTGGGCCTACACTACTGTAATTCTTTTATTTATTTTTAATTCTTGAAGGCAATCATGTTTCTGGGCTGGTCCGCTGGAAGGGAGAGAGCAGGTCGTCCGGGGGGGGGGGGGGGGGGGGGAGGGGGGGGGGGGGGGGGGGGGGGGGGAGGGAGGGAGATCGTACCGAACGAGATTGTTCGTTCGCGGGAGCAACTAGATGAGGAGCGCTCGTTCGCAGCCTCCCCAAGGGTCACTTGGGGTGGGCTGAGAGTGCGCCACTTGGCGCGCTCTCAAACAGCACCACGTGTCACGCTCTGGGTGTTTCCTCTGAATTTTTTCCGCACATATTTTCAGCTTTATAGATGGATTTTTTTAGCTTTTTGAATTATTTTTTGTATGCAAAATCAATACATTCTTTCGTTACAGGCATTATTTTGCTTCCGCAAGAGGCACGGCTGTGCCTCTCATAACTGAAAAAAAACGTGTTTCTTTTCTTTTCTTGCTTTCACAAGAGTCACGGTTTTGCTTCCGTAAAAGGCACGACCGTGCCTCTCGGAAAAGGAAAAGAGTCGTGTTTTTTTTGCTTTCGCGAGAGGCACTGTTGTGCTTCTGCGAGAGCTATGCCCGTGCCTCTCGGAAATAAAAAACGTTCTTTTGCTTCCACGAGAGACACGGTTTTGCTTCATGAGAGGCACGGCCGTGCCTCTCGAAAACGAAAGAAATGTGTTTACATTTTTTTTCTGTGAGAGGCACGGTCGTGCCTCTCGGAAACGAGCGTTTTCTTTTTTCTTCCGCAAAAGGCATGGTTTTCTCGCCCGGTTTTTTTCGTCTGTTTTTTTGAGAAAAAAAGTTTGTCAAAACTTATGAACATGAGATCTAGTTTTGAAGATCTCGAAACGAGAAATTCAACGATGAAAGGGGTTCGAGATTTGGACGCGCGGTTTAAGAAATAAAACGTTTGAATAAACGAATCTATGAAAAAAAGAAAAATTTACAATGTGCCACTTGTCACAATCTAGAGAGGATGGAGTGACCTTGGAGTACTCCTCAATTAGTGATCTCGCTCGGCTCTTTTGGATCGAACATAATGTTCGATCTGGCTCTTCCTTTCCCGAGCGTTCAGGAGATATCGACGTCCTTTATTTAAGCCAAGTGTGTCTTGCAACGATTTATTTTTGGGACTGTCTAGGTCTCAGTCGATTAAGACTTCGCGAAGTCTCAGTCGGCTGACGTCATCCTTGATAGATTAGGCCTCCTTGGCATCCCTCCCTAATGGGTTTTAATTCCCCGTGATGGGCTTGTGGTATGGGCTTGCTTGTTTGTTTGTTTTTTTGTTTTTGCTGTCTGTTTGGCCCGTTGTACCTGTGATCCTGGCCATGGACGTAGCAAACACACAACAAAAAAGCAAAAAAAGCCTATGTATAGCTAAACGAGAGGAAAACTTTTGCTCCTCCCCCAGTTGTACGTTCTCTCTATCAGGTAAAACCCTGAAGGAATCCCC
The DNA here is from genome assembly GCF_003073215.2 of Triticum urartu. Classification (NCBI taxonomy): domain Eukaryota; kingdom Viridiplantae; phylum Streptophyta; class Magnoliopsida; order Poales; family Poaceae; genus Triticum; species Triticum urartu. The sequence continues at coordinate 125,657,932 of NC_053022.1, forward strand.
AACACAAACTCCACTGACTGAGCGTTGAGTGGAATGCTCTTGTTCAAAACAGTTGTTTCGGCTTGTGTGTCAACATTATCAGCAATCCACTGCACAAACCCCCTGGGTACAGGACAGTCGACCAGCTCCAGCAGATAGCCAAAACCATTGTTCCTAACAAGCCGGACCCTGCGGTGGCTCTTCCACACGAGATTGACAATCTCAAAGAAGTATGGCACACTGCTGTAAGCTTTAGTTGCAATCTCATCAACGGTGGCCTTTGTTGTGGTTGGGTCAATCCTTGCTCTCTGCTGCAAAAAGATATAGAAGGTAAAAAGGTGTGTGAATTTATTTGAGCTGGAAAACTATAAAAAAAAATGGAACCCCAACTGATGAAAAAAGAAAAAGAAAAAGTAGTGATGTACCTTCTTTTTTCATTCCAAAGAGCTTCCCGTTGTTCTTTCCTTTGAGCACTCTTACTCAGCTGGCGGAGGGAAAAAACAAAAAAAATACGTTAGGTTGGGGCAAGAAAAAAGAGGCAACACAGTTCATGCATTGTCTATTTTTTTAAACAACAAAAACAAAAAAAGAAAAAGTGGATATTTATAGATAAAGTGTTACCAATGTCAGAACTTCTTCGTATAGCAAACCCTCTGATGCTTCAGTGTCAGTGATCTCGACATCATAGCCTCTCTCTCTTCTAAATCAGTATCTTTAACACAACTTATCTCCGCCTTCTTCATTTCTATCACTCCCAGGTTTCCCTCCTTCAACTTCAAAAGCTATACCTGTGTGCGGCTGTGTTAAAAAAATGCATATGATACATTAGTGTTGCAAGTAACTTGTATATCTTGGAACATACTCTAGGCCAAAAAAGATAAACAGCAAATACAACACACACATGTTGCAGGTAACTTCCTTGTTCGCTCATGCTTACAGAAAAACAAAAGCAGCAGACATTGTAAGCATACAAAGGGTGATTGCATTTAACATACCACATTGTTTAGGCAATCTCTTGTTAAGTCTTTGGACTCCTCCATATGATCCTGTGTGAAAAAAAAAATGATGATGAGATCCAAAACAAACTGTGCAAAAAAGAAGGGGTTAAATAAAAAATACAGAAAAAAGACCGAGTACATACAGTTTTAAGCTGTTGACCTAACCCTTCTTTCAAGGAGGACTTGGTTTTAGTTTCTATCTCGCGTTCAATCTGCATGCGGGCATCCATCAGACACTGCTCATAAAAAAGAGAGACACTAATTTATCTAAATATATATCGCAAAAGTGGATTAACACAGAAACAAAAAAGAAAGACAAAAATACCACTGGATACCTTCTCAAACTTTATTGTGCCAGTGAGCTAAGAAAAAAAGAAAAACTGCCCAAAAATCATTCAATAAAGTTATGCATCAGAGAGTGTTGTGCCGATCTTAAATCTAAATTCAGATTAGGGGAAATCAAACACAAAGATTGAGATCATTTCGGTTAGTAGGGCGGGCTTGAGAAAAGGTAATGCTCAGTGAGATGCAGGAGGCCCAAGACAAAAAATCCATATAAAGAATCTGGGAGTGTTTGTTTTACTAGTTACAAGTACATTAACAAATCCCAATCTTGCTTTGCTTTGGGTTTGCTTCATCTTAGCCAGCAGCTTTGGGATGATGACAGTTCCGATGTTGGCAATATTACGAGATGCCCTAATTAGCCGTGATGAATAGGGGCAATCTCCTATCTCCAGAGAGACAGCATGTAGTTGACTAGAAAAAGGGTAATAACTATTAACTACAGTGGGATTAAAAAACACTTGTGAATGATGTTGTTTCCCTTCCTGCACTGATAAAACAATCACCAAAAGCCTCCATGCATAATACAAGATTTTGATTAGAAGACATGTAACGTATCTTCAGAAACCAGTGAGAGAAAATGAAAAAGCATGTCTCACCCTCGACTTGAGTGACGGAACGGAGTCTGGCTAGAAATGGCCAGCAAATCAACTATGACATACTCTCTCTCTCTTCAGTACAAAGACATTTTTAGAGTAAAATAGTATTACGTAATACGTATAACCCCACACTGGCGCAGCCTGATGTATAATACCACACTGGCCCAACAAAATCAATTATCTCAGTATGCCGAATGCCTTAGAAAAATTCAAACAAGCATTGGCAATGCTCGGTGCAAGCAGACAACTGAGCAGACATCAGTAACAACAAAGTACGAGTACATCACAGCAGAATTCAAAAATAGTTACCTTTGAAAAAATACGAGGTCGAGCTAAAACAAAAGCACTAATACGCTCCCCTCAGTTTCGTGATTCGCACCAATAAAAAAGCAGGAAAAATATACTTCTAACTAGTGAGGATGGTTAATCCGTTCACATATTTCTACTTGTAACTAGTAAAAGGAAACACTCCCAAATTTTTTTATGGAAAATGTAGAACATCAATTGTCTACTTTTGGTAGTTCACCTCATCAGCAGGGCGCGAGGACTCTGGAGGGGCGCTCGGATCGCCGAGCATCTCCTCGCAGGCGTTGCCGAGCATCTCATCGCCGGCGAGTTCCGCCGCGGAAACCTTCGATGTCGCCGCCCCGTGATGCGGCTTCCTTCCTCTCCCGTTTTCTCTCTGTGTATCAATTCGAACAGTGCCGTTGGGTGGCCTCTAGAAAGATGTTGAGTCTGGACCCACATTCCAGAGACTTAAAAAGGGAAAAACAAAATAGAAAACAGCACACCGTGTATAGTCACTCCTTTCCTTCACAAAAAAGCATTGAAAAAATGTATATGAATTAAAAATATATGAAAAAAAGAAAATACACAAACTAGTTGTGAGATCGGGTGATTGATTTGTGTTTGCGGGCATGGCGGAAAGCGGCGGTATTAGGGTGCTCATGTGAAACATAGTGAGGGTAGAGGATTCGTGGGGGAGCTGCCCCGTTCCGACCAAGCAAAAGTCTACTTGTGAAAAAAATGTTTGTAAAACGACATGCAACTACCCCATGTCTCTCGACGCCACCCCCTATGACAAAACAAAAGTCCCCCCTAGTTGCTACCAATCTAGAAGACATCCAGTTGCGTGCCTAGTGTGGTACATGCAACTAGGATCCATGTCTCTCGACGCCCCCCCTCCCCCCTCGACAAAACAAAGCCCCCCTGGTTGCGAGCAAAACTAGAAGACATGTCATTGCACACCTAGTATGGGACATGCAACTGGTCCCCATGCCTCTCGACGCCGCCCCCTTCCGACAAAACAAACGCCCCCCCCCCCCCCCCCCCCCCCCCCCCCCCCAGTTGCAAGTAAACTAGAAGACATGCAGTTGTGTGCCCATTGTGGGACGTGTGCAAACTGGCGCCTCTCCCCGTACAAACAAGCAATGGAAGTCGAGTTGCAACCAAGTTATAAGGCATGCAGTTGCAACTAAGTTAGAAGACATGCAGTTGCGTGCCTAGTGGGGACATGCAACTTGCCCAGTCTCTTTCGACGCCGCTCCCTCCGACAAAACAAAGCTCCCCCCTCATTGCGGGCAGACTAGAAGACATGCAGTTGCATGCCTAGTGTGGGACATGCAACTGGACCCCATGCCTCTCGACGTCGCCCCCTCCGACAAAACAAAGACCCCCCCCCAGTTGCGACCAAACTAGAAAACATGCAGTTGCGTGCCCATTGTGGGACATGCAGCTGGCGCCTCTCCTCGTACAAACAAGAAATGGAAGTCGAGTTGCAACCAAGGTATAAGGCATGCCATTGTGACCAAGTTAGAAGACATGCAATTTCGTGCCTCATGTGGGACATGCAGCTGGCCCTCATGTCTCTCAATGCCGGCCCATCCGACAAAACAAAAGCCCCCCCCCCCCCCGCGGGTTGCAACCAAGTTAGAAGATATGCAGTTGCGTTTCTAGTGTGGGACATGAAACTGGGCCCCATGCCCCTCGACGCCGCCCCCTCTGACAAAATAAAGACCCCCCCCAATTGCGACCAAACTAGAAGGCATGCGGTTGCGTGCCCGTTGTGAGACATGCAGCTAGCGCGTCTCTCCGTACAAGCGAGAAATGGAAGTCGAGTTGCAACCAAGTTATAAGGCATGCAGTTGCGACCAAGTTAGAAGACATGCAGTTTTCGTGCTCCTGTGGGACATGCAACCGGGCCCCATGTCTCTCTATGCCGGCCCATCCGACAGCACAAAGACCACTGAGTTGCGACCAGGTTAGAAGACATGCAGTTGCGTTCCTAGTGTGGGACATGCAACTTGCCCGATCTCTGCCGACGCCGCTCCCTCCGACAAAACAAAGCCCTCCCCTCCTAGTTGCAACCAAACTAGAAGACATGCAGTTGCGTGCCTGGTGTAGGACATGCAACTAGGCCCCATGCCTCTCGACACCGCCCCATTCTGACAAAACAAAGACCCCCCCCCAATTGCGACCAAACTAGAAGACATGCAGTTGCGTGCCCATTGTGGGACATGCAAATTAGTGCCTCTCCCCGTACAAACAAGAAATGGAAGTCGAGTTGCAACCAAGTTATAAGGCATGCAGTTGCGACCAAACTAAAAGACATGCAGTTGCATGCCTAGTGCGGGACATGCAACTGGGCCCCATGCCTCTCGACGTCAGCCCCTCCGACAAAACAAAGACCCCCCTAGTTGCAACCAAACTAGAAGACATGCAGTTGCGTGCCCATTGTGGGACATGCAACTAGTGCCTCTCCCCGTACAAACAAGAAATGGAAGTCGAGTTGCAACCAAGTTATAAAGCGTGCAGTTGCGACTAAGGTAAAAGACATGCAGTTGCATGCCTTTTGGGGGGCATGCAACTAGGCCACCTCTCTCCCTTGTTGTCGCCCCTTTGACAAAACAAAGGCCCCTGCAGTTGCGACCGAGCTAGAAAGACATTGCAGTTGCGTGCCCATTCTGGGACATGCGACTAGCGCCTCTCCCCGTATAAACAAGAAATGGGAGTCGAGTTGCGACCAGGTTGTAAGGCATGCAGTTGCGACCAGGTTGTAGGGCATGCAGTTGCGACCATGTTAGAAGACATGCAATTCCGTGCCCGTTGTGGCACATGCAGCTAGGCCCCGTGTCTCTCGATGCCAGACCATCCGACAAAATGAAAGGTCCCCCTAGTTGCGACCAAGTTAGAAGACATGCAGTTGCATGCATAGTGTGGGACATGCAACTTGCCCAATCTCTCTTGACGCCGCCCCCTCCGACAAAACAAAGCCCCCCCCCCCGGAGTTGCGACCAAACCAGAAGACATGAAGTTGCATGCCTAGTGTGGGACGTGCAACTGGGCCCCATGCCTCACGATGCTGGCCCCTTCCGACAAAACAAAGCCCCCCTAGTTGCGACCAAACTAGAAGACATGCATGCAGTTGCGTGCCCATTATGCGACATGCAACTCGCGCCTCTCCCCGTACAAACAAGAAATGTAAGTCGAGTTGCAACCAAGTTGTAAGGCATGCAATTGCGACCAAGTTAGAAGACATGCAGTTGCGTGCCTACTATGGGACATGCAGCTAGGCCCCATGTCTCTCGAAGCCGCCCCATCCGACAAAAACAAGGATCCCCCTAGTTACGACCAGGTTAGAAGACATGTAGTTGTGTGCCTAGTGTAGGACTGTAACGCCCGGATAATTAAGCTACAGTGATTCCCCGCTAATGATGCCACGTCACCACGGTTACTGTGGTAAACTCTCGATAGTTCAGAACCGAAACAAGTTCAAAATTCAAATAAAAGAAAACAATAAAAGTTTTCAAAAATTAAAACAAAAATGTTCGGTGGTTGCCAAATATTACAAAGATAATTATGGTGTAAGGTTCACAATTTTATAAAATGCCTAAGTGTTTATAAATAAATAAAAACAGGAAAGAAAATAAATAAAAAGAAAACAGAAAACAATACAAAAAAAAAGGAAGAGAAACCCCCTCCCTGGGCCGTGGCCCAACTGGGCCAACCCAACCGGCCCAGCCGGCCACCCCACCAGGCCGGCCCACCTCCCCTCCTACTATCCCTCCCACCGTGACCTAACCCATCCCACGATCCCCACTTCCTCTCCCCACGTCTCCCTCATCCTCCCACTCCGCCGCCACACACGCACGCACGCACACTCGGTGGTGCGGGCACCCGAGCCGCCGCACCCCTGAGGCCGCCGCCCGCCGGCGCCGGGAACCGCCACCCACTCGCGCCCCCCCTCGCTCTTCCCCCTCCTCCCCGATCCAGATCGGATCGGGGGAACGGACCCTGCGGCGACGACTGCGCCGCCCCCACGCCGCCTGGGCCGCGCCGGCACGCTCCCCCGCCGGACTGCCTCCCGCTCCGCCGCTCGTCCCCGTCGTTCCTTCCCAAAGGCTCCACCGAGCCTCGCCGCCCCCCTGCTCAGCAACGCTGGTGAGGACCCCGGTCCTCCTCCCCGTCCCCTCTCGCCGGCGCTCGCCTCACCCGTGCTGCGTTTGGCCAGGCGTGCCCCGCGTCGACCAAGCCCTGCCTTGCCCTCCACCGCACGCGCCGGCCGCATCCAGCGCGACACGCGCGCTCGCGCTGGCCGCACCCCGCGCCCCCCACTTCTGCTCGCCGCGGTGCCTCGCACCGGGCCGCACCGCACCGACTTGCGCCCTCCAGTCCTCGCCCGTTCGCGGCCACGGCCGCGCCTCCTCTGTCCCTTGCCCTGGCCGGCGCCCTCCTCCGCCCCAGCCGGTGCCAGGGACCAGGCGGGCCGCAACGCCCCGTCGCCACGGTGGCCTCGCCCCTCTGCGCCACTTTTGGTCACCGCTCGCCTCCCCCTGTGGCTCCGGCCTAGCCTCCCCGCGGCCACTGCCGCAGCTCCTGCTGGGTCGCGGCCGAGCGCCGCCTCCGGCTACTGCAGGCACCACCGCGGCCTCGCCCCGCTTCGGTCGTGGCCACGCCGTGGCCACCGCCCCCCCCCCCTGTTCCGGTGCCCTCCCGGGTCAGCCTGCACCTGGGCGTGCGCCCGTTACCCGAACGCCCGCTAAGGCTCTCGCTGAGCCACTGACATGGGGGCCCCAGCCCCAGAACGTTTAAAAAAAAAGAAATTAAAAAAAATATAATAATAAAATTAATTAATTAAAATATTTAATTAAAGGAAATAATTAAGTTAATTAATTATACTTAATTAAACAGTAATTAGTTTAACTAAGACCTAATTAACCTAAACAGTGTATGACAGGTGGGTCCCACTGGACCCACATGTCAGTTTGACCCAGTCAACTCTGTTGACTGCTGACGTCAGCATGACATCGTGCTGATTCATTAATTTATTTTCGAATTAATTTAATTAATTAATTAAATTTCAGAAATTAATAAAATCTTTAGAAAATCATATCTTTTAATCCGTAACTCGGATTAAAATATTTTCAACATGAAAGTTGCTCAGAACGACGAGACGAATCCGGATACGCAACCCGTTCGTCCGCCACACCCCTCTAACCTATCGAACTCGCAACTTTCCCCCTCCGGCTCCTCTGTCCGAAAACGCGAAACACCGGGGATACTTTCCCGGATGTTATCCCCCTTCACCGGTATCACCTACTACCACGTTAGGGCACGCCTAGCATCGTTACTTGTCATGTCATGCTTCACTATGCATATGCTTGCATTATATTTATTGTTTCTTCCCCCTCTTCTCTCTCTAGACACCGAGACCGACGCCGCTGCTACCCCGTACGACTACGGTGTTGACGACCCCTCTCTCTTGCCAGAGCAACCAGGCAAGCCCCCCCTTTGATCACCAGATATCGCCTACTCTTCTCTATACTGCTTGCATTAGCGTAGTGTAGCATGTTACTGCTTACAGTTAATCCTATACTGCCGCATAGCCTGTCCTTGCTACTACTGTTGCTGCCTTTACCTGCTATCCTACTGCTTAGTATAGGATGCTAGTGTTCCATCAGTGGCCCTACACTCTTGTCCGTCTGCCATGCTATACTACTGGGCCGTGATCACTTCGGGAGGTGATCACGGGCATATACTATATACTCTACTTTGATACATTACCTGTGATACTGTTCGGACATGGGGGCTGAAGGGGCAGGTGGCTCCATCCCGGTAGAGGTGGGCCTGGGTTCCCGACGGCCCCCGACTGTTACTTTGTGGCGGAGCGACAGGGCAGGTTCAGACCACCTAGGAGAGAGGTGGGCCTGGCCCTGTTCGGCGTTCGTGGATACTTAACACGCTTAACGAGATCTGGGTATTTGATCTGAGTCTGGCCATTTGGTCTATACGCACTAACCATCTACGTGGGAGTAGTTATGGGTATCCCGGCGTCGTGGTATCAGCCGAAGCCTTCTTGACGTCAGCGACGGAGCGGCGCGCGCTGGATTGGACCGGAACGCCACTAGGCTAGGTCTGCTTCCGGCCGCCCACGCAACGTGCAGGTGTGCTAAGGGCGATGGGCCCAGACCCCTGTGCGCTTAGGTTTAGACCGGCGTGCTGACCTCTCTGTTGTGCCTAGGTGGGGCTGCGACGTGTTGATCTTCCGAGGCCGGGCATGACCCAGGAAAGTGTGTCCGGCCAAATGGGATCGAGCGTGTTGGGGTATGTGGTGCACCCCTGCAGGGAAGTTAATCTATTCGAATAGCCGTGATCTTCGGTAACAGGACGATTTGGAGTTGTACCTTGACCTTATGACAACTAGAACCGGATACTTAATAAAACACACCCTTCCAAGTGCCAGATACAACCGGTGGTCGCTCTCTCACAGGGCGACGAGGGGAGGATCATCGGTTAGGATTATGCTATGCGATGCTACTTGGAGGACTTCAGTCTACTCTCTTCTACATGCTGCAAGACGGAGGCTGCCAGAAGCGTAGTCTTCGATAGGACTAGCTATCCTCCTCTTATTCCAGCATTCTGCAGTCCAGTCCACATATGATACCCTTACTCCATTTGATACCCATGCATATGTAGTGTAGCTTCTTGCTTGCGAGTACTTTGGATGAGTACTCACGGTTGCTTTCTCCTTCTTTTCCCTCTATCCCTTCTACCTGGTTGTCGCAACCAGATGTTGGAGCCCAGGAGCCAGACGCCACCGTCGACGACGACCCCTACACCGGAGGTGCCTACTACTACGTGATGCCCGCTGACGACGACCAGGAGTAGTTAGGAGGATCCCAGGCAGGAGGCCTGCGCCTCTTTCGATCCGTATCCCAGTTTGTGCTAGCCTTCTTAAGGCAACCTTGTTTAACTTATGTCTGTACTCAGATATTGTTGCTTCCGCTGACTCGTCTATGATCGAGCTCTTGTATTCGAGCCCCCGAGGCCCCTGGCTTGTAATATGATGCTTGTATGACTTTTTTTTATTTGTACAGTTGTGTTGTGATATCTTCCCGTGAGTCCCTGATCTTGATCGTACACGTTTGCGTGTATGATTAGTGTACGATTGAATCGGGGGCGTCAAAGTTTGGTATCAGAGCCGACTGCCTGTAGGGAACCCCCTTCCACACTCCTTGCCGAGTCGAGTCTAGACATTGAAAACTTTTACTAACTTGGCTGTGTGGCTTACGGGCCCACGTCGCCATCGGGTGGGTACTAGGATCTTTTACTTCCTCGACTTTACTCTGGGACTCTGAACTCTCTTCTACTCGGGTTAAACGAATTTACTAACTCTGACACTAGGAATCCGTTACGACATTCACCCCAAAGTTGGATAAGCCCTAGTTATTCTTTAAGAATGTATTTGAACATTATCCACATTGTCATTTGACTCCAGTGAAAACATCTGTGTTTTCAGATGGAACCCACGAGGCAGGTCGTGCGCCACACGACGGCCATTGGTGCCTCAGGGTCACCTGCTGTGTTGGTTGAGATGATGACCTATCTGGGTTATCGCTGGCACCCTGAGTACACCGTCTATGAGGAGTATTCAGGACTTCAACCAGGAGCAGTACCGTGCCATCGTCCACCTCTACTCTCGGGAGTATGACTCCACTACCGTGCTGCACACTGCTCATGGTGTTGGAGTGACTATCGATATGGCGGTCCACGATGCTGCTTATGCTGCTCTGACACGTCTCCGTGGCGAGTATCAGGAGTTGGACACCTCCCCCTTCAGGCACATTGCTATCGCATCCGATGTTGGTGCGGAGGGTTACTACACTGCTGCCTACTCCACTGTCACCCGAGAGCCATTCTACCATCAGAACCTGGTTCTGCATGCTGATGGGCTGGATAGAGCTAACCGAGCTCTTCGCCACGAGTTGTACACCACCCGTCAGCACCTCTACCGTGCTCTGACGCTGTTGCACCCCTTCGTCCGATCTGGGAGCTGTCGCGTTCTGCGTCTACCCAGCCAGGACCGTGATGCCCAGGGCGTCGGCTGGCCAGATGTGGGAGGCTACTCTCCTGCATTGGCCTCTCCTGCCACCTGCGCATCGGGTTCCGCACCAGAGTATCCGCGGACCCCAGGCTACTCGCGTGGAGGTCTTCCCTTCGCGTCACTACCAGCTGTCGGGCTACACCTACCTCCGCAGTACCGCATGGGACTGACGTAGACTTGCTTATTAGGGTTAGATGCATTCGCCGCGAGCCTGCGTGCCGCCTATGATGTCTTAGTCTATGTACTGAACACTGTGTAACGAACTCTATGCATGATCTCTTTTGTAAGATATGCCGACTACTATGTGGTATCTATCGTGCCGCTTTCGTTGTGCATGTTTCATCATGAATGATTCTTGTTTTTACAATTCCTCAATGCTGAACTACCCCTGTTAAATATTAGCAGGATGGTTAGACCAGGTGGTCGTGGTCGTGGTGGCAACGCCCCACCACCGCCTGAGTACATGGCTGGTATGATCCAACAGCTTGAGATGAATCGCCAGTTCATGGAGAATATGATGGCTCAGTTTCCTCGCCCCAATATGAACCAGCAGCCAACCCCAGTAACTCTGCAGGATTTCATGCGCCTGAACCCAACTGTGTACCGCAGCTCAACTCAGCCTCTGGATGCTGATGACTGGCTCCGTGACATCACCTATGAGATGGAGTCTGCTGATGTAGCCCCTGCCAGCTATGTCACCTTTGCTTCCTTCTTCCTGAAGGGACCCGCAGCTCAATGGTGGGACAGCCACAGGCGTACACTGCCAGCTGGAACAATCATCACCTGGCCAGACTTCCAAGCTGCCTTCCGTGCTCGCTTCATTCCTCAGGGAGTTATGGACCGGAAGAAGCGTGAGTTCCGCAACCTCACCCAAGGCAACAAGAACTGTGGAAGCTTATCAGCGGGAGTTTCTGGACTTGTCCCGCTATGCTGAAGAGGACATTGCAACTGATGCACGCAGACAGGAGAAGTTCCGGGATGGCCTTCAAGCTGACATCAAGCTCGCACTTCTAGTGCATGATTTGCTGATTTCGCCACTCTGGTGAACAAAGCCATCAATGTCGAAACTGGTCTGCAGGAATACCAGAGCTCTCACAGGCGCAACCGTGACACGGGCTCATCTTCGGGCCCGTCCTCGCAGAAGCGCAAGATATGGATTCCCAATAGCTTGTACCAGCCGGATGCACCTACCCCAAGGCAGACCTACGCTGCACCTCGTCTGCCTACTCCTCCGACTAGGCGGCCAAGACTCCCAGCTCCACCACCACAAGCTCCTGTTCCCACTCCCAATAATGGATTGTGCTTCAGGTGTGGGCAACCAGGGCATCGTGCTAGGGAATGCAACCAGAACCCGAATCAACTGGCCCTTCCAGCAACTGGCCATGGAAGCAACCAGCTCCGCAGCAACAATGCCAAGTCTTATGGTCGTGTTCATGCCAACCACGTTGATCTGAGCGAAGCTCAAGACCAGCCTGCTACTGTGATGGGTACCCTCCTCGTAAATTCAGTACCAGCATCCGTTTTATTTGATACAGGTGCATCGCATTCATTCATGTCAGAAGGTTTTGCATGCTTGCACGACATTAAATGTGAGAACATGGATGCTTCACTATTAGTACACACCCCTGCGGGCCAATGTCGAACCTCCATGATTTGCAACGACGTCCCTGTAGAAATCGAAGGACTGGAATTCCTTGTCTCTCCCATCGTACTGAAGTCCTGTAGCATTGATCTCATTCTGGGAATGAATTGGTTAAAAGCGCATACTGCTTCTATAGTTTGCGCCACTAAGGTCGTCCATTTGCTACACCCTTCTGATGAAATAATAGCTTATCAAGCTCGTCTAGTTCAGAACGCCGAGGCACGACTTTATGCCTTGAATGCGTTGAACGCTGCACCACTCGAGGGCATTGAAAACGTTCTCATCGTTCGTGAATTCCAAGATGTATTCCCAGAAGAACTTCCAGGGATTCCCCCTGCTAGAGCTGTCGAATTCATCATCGACTTGAAACCCGGCACTACCCCTATAGCTAAACGACCCTACAAGATGCCGCCGCATGAACTCCTTGAGCTTAAGGAGGAAATCGACAAATCTCTTGTCAAAGGTTTCATTCGCCCAAGTTGCTCTCCTTGGGGAGCACCTTCTCTCTTTGTTAAGAAGAAGGATGGGACAAACCGATTAGTCCAAGACTACCGTCCTATAAACCAAGCTACCATTCAGAATAAATATCCTCTTCCTCGGATCAATGATCTTTATGATCAACTGGCTGGCTCATCAGTGTTCTCCAAACTCGACTTGAGGTTGGGTTACCACCAGATCCGTGTTCGTGAAGAGGACATCCCAAAAACTGCCTTCATGACTCGGTATGGATCATACGAGTACACCGTCATGTCATTCGGCTTAACGAATGCTCCCGCCACCTTCTCTCGTCTGATGAATTATATATTCATGGATTACCTCGACAAGTTCGTCGTGGTTTATTTGGACGATATCCTTGTATTTTCCAAGAACGAGGAAGAACATGCTGGACATCTGCGTCTTGTGCTAGAGAAGCTTCGAGAACATCAGCTGTATGCTAAGTATTCCAAGTGTGAATTCTGGCTTCCCGAAGTAACCTATCTTGGGCATGTCATCTCCAAAGATGGTATTGCCGTCAACCCTGAACGAGTTCAGGCTATTCTCGATTGGACTCCTCCGAAGAATGTGAAGCAAGTCCGAAGTTTTCTCGGCCTCGCCAGCTATTGCCGTCGATTCGTCGAGAACTTCTCCAAGATTGCCAGGCCTCTGACTAATTTGTTGCATAAGGGTGTCAAGTTCGACTGGACGGACAAGTGTCAGGAAAGTTTCCAGGCGCTCAAAGACAAGTTGACTTCTGCCCCCGTACTTGCTCCACCTGATACTAAGAAGGACTTCGTCATTTACTGCGACGCTTCCCGCCAAGGATTAGGCTGTGTCCTAATGCAGGAGCGCAGAGTGATTGCTTATGCCTCTCGTCAACTGCGCCCTCATGAAGAAAACTACCCAGTTCACGACCTCGAGCTTGCTGCTGTCATTCATGCACTGAAGCAGTGGCGACATTACCTTCTCGGTAATCGTTGCGAGATCTTCACCGACCATCAAAGTCTGAAGTATCTGTTTACTCAGCCAGATTTGAACCTACGCCAGCAAAGATGGATGGAGACTGTTGCAGACTTTGACGTGGATATATCATATACCCCCGGCAAGGCTAATGTGATGGCTGATGCCTTGAGCCGCAAGTCTTACTGCAACCACCTCCAGGTCCACAAAGTTCAGCCCTCGCTTGTCGAAGAATTTAGAGGGCTGAACCTTCATATTGTTCCTCCGGGATCACTCGCTCCCCCTCCCGAAGGTTTTCCCAAACGGAACCTCCATGTTGTATCCAAGGGTTCTCTCAATACCCTGGTTGCGAAACCAGATCTTGTGGACACCATCAAATGGATACAGAAATGTGACGATGAAGTCCTCAAGATTAAGCGCGACCTCAAAAGGGGAAAGCCCTCATTCTTCACGATCGCCGACGATGGCGCCTTGTATTTCAAAGGCCGCTTAGTGGTACCATGTTCGAAGAAAAACCTGGATAAGACTAAAAGGGTTATGCAAGAAGCTCATGATACGCCTCTGTCCATCCATCCTGGTAGTACAAAGATGTATCAGGATATTCGTCAAAGATTCTGGTGGTCTAATATGAAGCAGGACATTGCTCGTTATGTTGCTGAGTGTGACATTTGTCGCCGAATCAAAGCAGAGCATCAAAGGCCTGCTGGAACTCTGCAACCTATCTCTATTCCTGAATGGAAATGGGACCATGTTGAGATGGACTTCGTCACTGGTTTTCCCAAATCGCAGAAAGGTAATGATGCTATTCTTGTCGTCATTGACCGGCTTTCCAAAGTTGCCCATTTCCTGGCGGTCAAAGAGACAATCACTGCTAGTCAGCTTGCTACTCTCTATATGGCCAGAATTGTTTCACTTCACGGTATCCCACTGGTTATCAGTTCAGACCGTGGCAGCTTATTCACTTCAAGGTTTTGGGCGAGTTTCCAAGAAGCTATGGGGACTCATCTGTCGTTCAGTACTGCGTTCCATCCTCAGTCACAAGGGCAAGTTGAACGTGTCAACCAAGTTCTCGAAGACATGCTACGAGCTTGTGTAATCTCATTCGGCAAGAAATGGGAGGAATCTCTTCCATATGCCGAGTTCTCTTATAATAATAGCTATCAAGCTAGTCTAAAGATGTCCCCCTTCGAAGTGCTATATGGACGAAAGTGTCGAACCCCTCTGAACTGGTCAGAAACTGGGGAACGTCCACTCTTTGGTCCGGATATTATACAACAGGCCGAAGAACAAGTTCGCATTATTCGCGAGAATCTCAAGACTGCTCAGTCACGTCAGAAAAGTCAGTATGACCGTCATCACCAAGACATGGTCTATCAACTTGGCGAAAAGGCTTATCTTCGAGTTACACCAATGAAGGGTGCTCACCGCTTCGGGATCAAGGGCAAGCTAGCTCCTCGCTATATCGGTCCCTTCACTATTCTCGAAAGGCGTGGAAAGGTGGCATATCAACTGGAGCTTCCACCGAACCTTTCTCAGGTTCACGATGTGTTCCACGTGTCACAACTCCGCCGTTGCTTCAAGGATCCAATCCGAGCGGTGGATCATGAAGTGCTCGAATTGCAACAGGACCTCTCCTATAAAGAGCATCCGGTCCGCATCCTCGACCAAGCTGAACGCCGCACACGCCAGAAGGCGATCAAGTTCCTCAAGGTCCAGTGGTCGAATCACTCTGAAGACGAAGCCACCTGGGAACGCGAGGATCGCCTGCGTGATGAATACCCCGCACTGTTTCCTTCTACCTCCTAAAATCTCGGGACGAGATTTCTTGTAGTGGAGGAGTTTTGTAACGCCCGGATAATTAAGCTACAGTGATTCCCCGCTAATGATGCCACGTCACCACGGTTACTGTGGTAAACTCTCGATAGTTCAGAACCGAAACAAGTTCAAAATTCAAATAAAAGAAAACAATAAAAGTTTTCAAAAATTAAAACAAAAATGTTCGGTGGTTGCCAAATATTACAAAGATAATTATGGTGTAAGGTTCACAATTTTATAAAATGCCTAAGTGTTTATAAATAAATAAAAACAGGAAAGAAAATAAATAAAAAGAAAACAGAAAACAATACAAAAAAAAAGGAAGAGAAACCCCCTCCCTGGGCCGTGGCCCAACTGGGCCAACCCAACCGGCCCAGCCGGCCACCCCACCAGGCCGG